>NW_027186303.1:4019397-4054799 GCF_028583685.1 Petaurus breviceps papuanus
TATCTATCTATCTATCTATCTATCTATCTATCTATCTATCTATCTATCTATCTATCTATCTATCTATCTATCTATCATCTATCCCCTTCAACTATTTTCATACTGAGAAAAGTTTCATCATTTACAATGATCATTTTTCCATGTAGGAATGTTAATAGTTCAACTTTGATAAGTTCCTTATGATTTCTTTTCCCTATTTATCTTCTCATGCTTCTCTTGCTTCTTGTATCTGAATGTCAAATTTTTTATTCAACTCTGTTTTTTTCATCAAGAATGCTTGAAAGTCCTCTTTTCCATTGAATGACCATATTTTCTCCTGAAACATGATACTCAGTTTTGCTGGGTAGGTGATCCTTGGTTTTAATCCCAGCTCCTTTGCCCTCCAGAATATCAATTCCAAGCCCATCCATCCTTCAGTGTAGAAGCAGCCAGATCCTGTTCATCCTGATTGTGTTTCCACAATATTCAAATTGTTTCTTCCTGGCCGCTTGTAATATTTTCTTCTTGATCTGAGAATTTCAGAGCCTGGCTATAATGTACCTAGGAGTTTTCTTTTTGGGATCTTTTTCAGGAGTTGATCTGTGGATTTTTTCAACCTCTATTTTACCCTCTGATTCTAAAACATCAGGGCAATTTTCCTTGAGAATTTCTTAAGGGATGATTTCTAGGTCCTTTTTTTGATCATGGCTTTCGATGATTTGGCATCTATGTGTTGATAATTCTGGAAACGGCCACCACTGCTGGTAATCTGGAGTCCCTCCAGCCGGGGGCTGGTCAGGCCTGCCCTGGGGCTAAGACTTCCAGCTTGAGCTGGGCTGGGATTGGCTCCCAAAGTACTGTGCTGGCCAATTCCTGCCGGCCTGCTGGGCTGTCCTCAGCAGGAGGTTAGCTTCTCTGTGTCATTTTGTGAGTTCTGCAGCTCCAAAGTTTGTTCAGAGTCACCTTTTACATGAATTGGAGGTGGTGGGAGCCAGAGCTTCTTGGAGGACCTGCTTCTACTCCGCCATCTATATCATTCATTTTTATGGTGGGTTTTGTTCTTCCCATTTACATTGTTTCTTTTGTTTCCTAGACTCTCTTTACTTCACTTTCTATCAGTTCATGACTATACTTATACAATTCATTGTTTTTTATATTACAATAATTGTTCCTTTCATATGCTATATACATTTTCAGGCATTCCCTAGGTGATGGATATCTATTTTTGGTTCTGTGGAGCTAGATAAATATTTCAGTACATAGGGAGCCTTTCTTTTTAAATAAAAACTTCCTTGACCCTTGCAGTGGAATCTTTTGGTCAGTGCTTATGGACATTTTTTGACACATTTTCATTACTCCAAATTGTTTTCTAGAATGGTTGTACTGATTCACAATAACAACAATGCATTCATATATCTGTCATTCCACAACCCCTCCAATATTGATTATTCTCCTCTTTAGTCATTTTTACCATTTTGCTTTCTGTGAGATGAGACCTCAGGATGGTTTTGATTTGTTTTTCTCTTATCCATAACAGTTTGGAGCATTCTTTCATATGGTGGTTAGTAGATTGCACTCCTTTTGAGAACTGTTTGTTTCTTTTTGACCACTTACAAATTGAAGAATTATTTTGTTCTTATATAATTTTTTTAGTCATCTATATATCTTCAATTCCAAATACTTATCTAAATACTTATCTAAGAAGTTTGATACAAAGATTCTTCCTCCAATTAAATGCTTTTTTTCTTATGCTAGATGTATTCATATTTTCTTAGATGCGCTGATTTTGTTTGCTTTATTCACTGTGCCACATAGCCACCCCAAGGACCTTTTTTTTTAAGGTAGCAAAAATCATGTTGCCCAAAATATTGACATCAGATTTCATCTATTAGATGTTAAATTGTTATTGTTATTACATATTCATTTATTTAATGCCATTTGCATGGCAATCTGTAGGAACACATATTATCCTTTACAAATTGGCCCATAATTATTATTATTAATTAAATTAAACTCATTAATTAATTAAATAAAAATTATGTTTAAACTTTTTTATTAATTAAATTTAAATGCAATTTAATTATTAAATTTAAATTAAACTTAAATGATAAGTTAAATTTAATTGATTAAATTTAATTAATTAAACTCATTAATTAAATTAAATTAATTAAAATTAAACTCATTTTTTAAAAAAGTGCTGACTAATTATTTAAAAGGACAGAATTCAAGCCCATGCACTGTTTTGTCTTCAGGTAACACTATTCTAACATGAGTATTGGAACACTCTCTTTCTGCCTCTAATTGTTGACTTCCCTGGTTTCCTTTAAGTCACAACCAAAATTTCACCTTCCATGGGAAGTCTTTGCCAACCCCTCTTTATTTCCTATTTATCCTGTATATTGCTTGCTGTGTGTGTTTAATATATATATATGTATGTATGTATGTATGTATGTATCTATCTATCTATCTATCTATCTATCTATCTATCTGTGTCTTTGCATGTTATCCCCATTAGATTGTAAGCTCCTTGAGGATAGGCACTTTAACCTCTTTTTGTATAGCCAGTGCCTAGCACAGTGGCATAGTATGTGCTTGATAATTGTTTATTGATTGATTGATTGATGATCCCTTTATCCTTCTAACTCTATATAACTGAACAGACTTCATTTTCTCCTAAATTGTTATGACTTCTTTCAATCCTTCATCAGCTTCATCTAACATACCTAAATCATTTAAGTAAGCAGTTTGTGTTCTCTTTGTTCCTTTTCTTTTATTCTAAATATGTTCTTATTGATTATTTTTTTTAACACTACAGATCCTATTAATGTTTCACCCTCCATAGAACCCACCGTTATGCCAAAGAATTACAGTTAAGCAAAACAAATAAGCATCATCGATTATGTGCCAACATATGCCACATTCTGTACCTGTAGTCTTTTTCCTCTCTGTAAAAAGGAGCAAGGTATTCATCAGCCCTCTGAAGTCAAGATTGTTCATTGTATTAATCTGAATTCTGATGTCTTTTACTGTTGTTTTCCTTTATGTTGTCTATGTAATGAATAATGGCTATTGTATATTAATGATCTTTTGATTCTGCTTACTTCAATTCCTACAAGTCTTCCCAGATTTCTCTGAATTTTTCAAATTCATCTTTTCATCACAAATTCATAATTTCATTATAATAATATTTATGTTTCATTAAAATAATATTCCATCACATTAATATGCCACATATGTACTTCCCATGCTAATGGGCACCCACATTCTTTCCACCTTTTTGCTATGACAAAAGCTCAGCTGTGAATATTTTACATTAAGTTTAAGAGTCTTTCACTGTGTCTTTCACCCATTTCCTGAAATGGAGATTACTGATTCCAAGGGTATGAAAAATGAAGTCAGTTTTCTAGCATTCACTGTACCTTTTCCAATTTATATAATCATAAGCAAGAAACATACCATTAGTTAGCATATTCCAGGATGAATGTTTTGAATAAGATAATCTGATTAATAATTATCCTAAGTGCTCTAATTTTTGTAAAATTAAAACATAGTAAAATACCATCAGTATTATATCAAATCTGACTCAAATTCATACTTTTAGACTCCTTGCCTTTATTAACCAAACAAACAAGAAATTATATTTGGGGGCAGGTAGGTGAGACAGTGACACACTGGCCCTGGAGTGAGGAGGATCTGAGTTCAAATGGGGCCTCAGACATGACACACTATGTGACCTTGGGCAAGTCACTTAACCCCAATTGCCTTGCCTTCCCCCCTCAAAAAAAAAAAAGAAATTATATTCAGTATGGTTTTAGCTCAGCTTGGTTTTAACTACTCTGACAATCAGTATAACTAAGCTTCAATTCCTTTCTCTGATGCATGCTGACATTGTTACCCTTGGAAAATTATTAATCTCTCAGTGCCCCAAACAACTCTCTTACACTGTAAATTTCAGAAAGTTGCCAAACCATTGAAGTAAATTTTCTCACTAGAAATAAAACTCATAGACCCAAACAAAAGAAAGAAAGGTTTTAATGTGAATATTTTAAAGTTTTGTCTAATCCTTAAATCAACTCCTATCTTAACATCCTTACCTAAACTAGGGACAGATGTAATTCTTGCACTGGTTTCCATGTTGCATGAATCAGCCCTGGCAGCTTATTCCAAGTTTCATTTGGTTTGTACTTCAGTTCTACTCTAGAGATTTGGTAACTGGTCAGTGGAATCTTAATCCAGAGATGGAGAACTCAAGATCGATAACCTTGTTTCGGTTTCTTCCAGGGCACCCTTAGGGTATACTGGCAAGTCTGCAAGATTCCTACCCAAGGAAATTAGAGAATGCAACCAAATCAATTACCAGCTCAGACCATGGCTACTATTTAACATAGTGGAATCATGAAGTGCAATTAGAAGCTAGGAGACATCAGTCAGAAGCCTGTTTTAAGATGGACTGACTGAGTAGGACCTCTTATACTTTTGATGAATTGCTTTGTTTCATCCACAGATCTCAGGTTCTTTTTCCATTCCTCCCTTTCTTAACCAAACTCCTTGAATATTTACATCCTTTACCTCTGTTTCTTTTTCCTCTATCTAAAACTTTTGCAATCTGCCGCCAGTCTAATGGCATGTTCTCAGTCCTCATCCTTCTTGGCTCTCTGGAGTATTTGACACTTTTTCCTAGTTCTTCTCCTATCTCTCTGACTGTTCCTTTTTTCTTTGCTGGAAGCATAGGATTGCTCTGAATCATTCTTACTAATTGGGATTGTATCGAGCAGCTTTCCTCTTTCTTCCCTTTATATTATGGCAACCCCAGTCTATCTCTTGAGCTCTGTGTTCACTTTGCCAACTGTCCATTGAACAATTCAAATAGGATGTCCCATTTCAAACTTAGTATGATTAAAGCAGAACTCATCAATTATTTTTTTGAGCTTTGCTATGACTATAAAGTCCCATAAACCACATCAATTCCAAAATCTTGTAGCCACTTCTCTAACACCTCTTGACTACACCTCTTACTCTTTATTTAAGCAGCTTAGTTTAGGCCCTCATCACTCCTCACTAGGGTTATTCAATAATTCCTTAACTGGTTTCCCTGTCTCTAATCTCTCCCCACTATAATACACCCTCAACATAACCATCAAAGTGATTTTCCCAGAGCACAGGTCCGACCATGTTACTTCCTACTCAATAGACTCTACTGGTTCCTTTTTATTTATAGGACTATGAATTGCTCCACCATTGAAAGGTCTTTAGAACTTAGCTTCATCATCCCTTTCCAGAATCCTTACACATTAAATGCCTCAGCATACTCCACAGTCCAGCCATACTGTCCTTTTTGCTATTCCTTGCATACTTCATTTCCCCTCTCCATGTTTTTTTGAACAATCTGTTTCTCATTAACAATATGCTTTCCTTTCTCACCTCTAAATCTTGAAATTTCTGGTTTCCTTCAAGATGTAACTCATGCAACCTTTTCCTTGAGGCCTTTCTGGTCCCCCTTAACTGCAAGTGTCTTTTGCTTCAAGGTAACTTTGCCTATGCTTTGTATGTGTTTTGCATAAACAATATGTGTATTTTGTCTGCCTAATTAGAATGTATTCTCTTTCAGGGCAGGGACTTTCACTTTTATCATTGTAACCAGTGTGTAGGACAGTTGCTGGCACATAGTAGACTTAGAATATGATCTCTTAGATTTAATTATCATCTCTATGCTGATGATTCTCAAAGCTGCCTGTCCTGTCCCATACTCTCTGCTGATGTCCAGTCTCACATCTCCAATGGCCTTTCAGACATTTTGAACAGGATGTCCAGTAAACATCTTAAACTTAATATATGTAAAATGGAACTCAAAATCTTTTCCCCTAAACCATTTCCCACCTTGTCTGTTACTATAGAGGCCAACACCATCTTGCCATTCCCTCAGGTTTGCAACCTAAAAGCCATCCTGGACTTCTCACTACCATGACCCTCCTCCCTACCATGTCCAGTCTGATTCCAAGATCTGTCAATTTAATGTTTCTAACATCTTTCCAACATACCCCCCTTCTCTTCTGAGGATGAAAACAGGATCAAGGTCAGCGTCTGCATTGATGGCAAATTATTTAACTTGAAAAGGCTACAAGCCAAGACTGAAGGGGCGGGAGAAGTGCTGTATGCTTTTATGTTTGCCGATGATTGTGAATTCAGTGCAGCCATGGAGGCTGAGATGTAACAAAGTATGGATCTGCTGCTTGTGCTAATTTTGGGAGGCTCCAAAAGAAAAAGTGAGAGAGAAAAGGTATTAAGACTGACTACCCAACTAAAGATCTACAAACCTGTTGTGACCTCATTGTTGTATGCCTGTGAAAATTAGCACCAAGCCAGGAAACTGAATTGCTTCCATTTGAATTTTCTTAGGAAGATTCTAAAGATCACCTGGCAGGATAAGGTACCAGACACTGAGATACTTTCTCAAGCTAAAGTGCCAAGCATTCAAACTCTGTTGCAGAGAGTGCAACTCCAGTGGGCTGGCCATGTTGTTCTAATGCTAATCATACATTTATCTAAATAACTATTTTATGGAGAATTCACATGAGGCAAACACTCACATGGAGGTCAGAAGAAGCAATGCAAGGACACTCTCAAGATCTCTCTGAAGAACTTTGTAATCAGTCGCATGACATGGGAGACACCAGCACTGGACAGCCCAACATGGTGTGCCCACATCAGAGAAGGTGCTATACTCTATGAGTGGAGCAGAATTGCAGTAGCTCAAAAGAAATGTGAGATGTGCAAATTTAGAGACATCTCCACTCCCAATGTTTAAGTGAACTATTTGTGCCCAACCTGTGGTATAGCCTTCTGAGCTTATATTGATGTGATTAGCCACAGACACACTGTACCTTGATTCCAGTATTGTGATATAATTTTGGTCCTCTTTGAGAACAAAGGGTAACAACCAAACCATCCAAATGCTACTGTCATGTAGCACAGGCCCTCATCACCTCTTGACTTGTTTACTACAATAGTCTACTGGTACTACAATAGTCTTCCTGTTTCAGATCTCTCCCCACTCCAGTCCATCTTCCATTCAGTCACTGAGGGGATTTTCCTAAAATGCAGATGTGAACGTTTCACACACACACACATACACACACAAACACAAACACACCAATAAATTCCAGTGGCTTCCTATTACCTCCAGGAGCAAATACAAAATGCTCTGTTTGGCATTCAAAGACCTTCCTAACTTACTTCCTACCTTTTTCAGTTGCACTTTACTCTCCGACACTTGCTCTAGTGATGCTGGTCTCCTGAATGTTCCACTAGCCATATATTCCATCTCTCAATCTCTCAATTCTGGGCATTTTCTCTGGTTATCTCTCATCCCTACAATGCTCTCTCTCCTCAACTTCAACAGCAAAAAAAGGATTTAATGATGCAAGTAGATTATCCTAGAATTCCACAAAAAGTTCGTTAGATATACTATAGTGGAAAAGATGAAAGAAGTTTAGTGGGAATACATGGACAGAAAATAGAATAAATTCATGTGGGATCCAGAAAGGGACGTATTTTACAGTATAAAAGAAGAGGCTTATCTTGACTAAGTTATTTCTGTATTGTAAACAAGAAAAGGTTGTTTAAAACAGAGGAGCCAGAAGAAAGGATGGAAATATAAGAAGTTATGATCACAGAGGAGAATTTTAGTTTTTAATGTGTCATATGCTTATCTGAACCAAATAGTGGAACCAAATAAGAAAAATGAAAGATTATGAAATTGGAATTGACTGATATGACAGTAGTAGAATGTTCTACAATACTGTAGATTTGGGGTGGATCTGCAAGTTGTTATTTCAACTATATGTGAGGAGATATAAGTTGGTGAGCTCCCTATAGACTGTCACAAGGAATCAACGATGCAAAAAGAGTACATATCTATTTTCTCTACTAACAAGTATGTTTATATCATATACCATGTTCTGTTTTGAGCAGGCTAAAGTTATTAATCTTAGTGTAACATCCTTACTTGTTACTGATGAAAATATTCTATTTTCTCTTAAGAGTAAAACATAAAATATTGTAGAGTTGAAGTGGTTCAGAAGGTGGAATTTAATTGTAATTACTAAAGTTGAACTCATTTCCTTTCAGATTTTGACAGTGAAAGTAGAAGGCTTTGCTAAATATCCTAAGGGCATTATTCAACGTTCGGATGTGGAAAAGTTCCTTTCAAAGAAGAGCAGATTTCCCAAGAACTACATGTCTCAGTACTTTAAACTCTTGGAAAAGTTTCAGATCGCTTTACCAATAGGAGAAGAACATTTGCTAGTTCCAAGCAGGTAAACTCTAAATATAAATGCAATATAGATGACTATAAATTTTCATTTCATTTTTTAAATCATGGAGTTGGATTATTTGATGCATGTGTTAAGCAACTTTTTTTTTTTACAATATCATTTCTCCCTTAGAGATTGTAATATTGTACCCAAAACACATACAAGACCCAAGTAACAATTTAGAAGTGAACCCTTTATTGGTGCCATGTTGGCTGATCAGGACCCCTCCCCAGATCGAACAGCCCCGAACCCAGGCAAAGCTTCAGCTTTTAAAGGAACACCACACGGTCAAAGGTTAGGTATTACATAAGCAGGAACTTGCAGAGCCTAAAATCAGTGACTGGTCAGTACACATTTTGAAACTCCCACTGGTGCCAAGTCTCCCTAGGTGGGGCTAAAGCCGGTAGTCCGCCCACCTCCATGAAGGAGAGCTGGCTGGGGAAGGGTGGAGCTAAACCTGGCAGTCTGCTCACTTCCATGAAGAAGAGCTGGTTGGGGAGGAGACCCAGAATGGGGCCAGGTACAACATTCCCCACTTCTTATGTGTGTGTGTCAAACCCTTGACACAGCCAGGCCTGCATCATACAGGTCAGTCAGTTCTGTTCCCAAGGGCTGGTAGTGGAGATACCTAACTATGAGCAATTTAACAGTTAATAGGGACTTAACAAATTGTAGAAAATGATTAATGAGGTAGGGTCCTATAATCAGAGCCATAGTCTGGAGGAGGAAGGGGCCAGATACAACATTTACCCCACTCCTCATGGACAGAGTGTCAAACCCTTGACCCTTGACACAGTACAGTGGGGCCACATTTTCCCATTGGTCCTCTGGTTGAATTTCTCCAGGAAAGAAGCTGTCCCAGTAAAGGCCAGGTCCGCACTCTTGGGAAAGCTGTCTGCATCTGATGTCATCTTTTTCAGATCCCTTGGCTCAGAGGAAGGGTAATCTTTAGATGACTAGAGTTCATACGTACAATACATACAAGCTGGCACAGCCAGCCAGACCTGACAAGAGTTCTCAGAAACATGATTTAACACCAAGGGTACATATAAAGGTCCAGTTTTCTAGCCATGAAAGACTAGGTTCAAACAGTATAAACAAATAGTTCAGTTTTCTTAGCCACACAGGGCCCAAGCAATACAATAAGGTTTTCTCACAATTTTACAAAATGACATGATTACATTAAGTCAGTTACACAATTACATGTCACCAAGATAACCAAGAAAATTTACATACAAACTATAAAAGAATCACTATTAACATACAATTCCTTGTATCCCAGTGACCTATTCATTTAAACAATACTTTTGAATCCCAGATGCCTTATGTAGTTACAGAATTTAAAAAGTTCTGCTTTTCCAGTTCAGATCTAGATAATTCTGACTTAATATAAATTGGTACAAACAATCACTTAAAATTGGTCCCACATTTTTGAAACTTCAGAGAATTTTCAGTTTATTTATTATTTGTTATTCCTTAACATAGAAATGGTTTTAGGTTTTCTTACCTAAATCCTGTTCCTTTAAATGTGAAGATGTATCTTAGAGGAATCTATCTGATCCTATTGCTTTCCTCAAAATTTGATATCTTTTTAAATTAGACATCTATTACATTACATCTTTGTAAGTTATTATTCTTTTACTAACATAAAGTCTTAAATGATATCTGTCTTTTTCACCTCAAGGAAAAGTAAACCTTTAAAATTGGAATTCATTAAACTAAGTTAGTGTCCTTGAGTAACATAAATTCCCAAAGTATTATTTCAGATTAAATTCCTAGATACTTGCAGAATTCCTGTATATCACAAAGTTTAGTCTTAAGCAGTTTGCATAACTTTCTGCACATTTTCTAATTCTAGATAAAATAATATTAGATTTCTCAGTAAGATAACACAAAAGAGCTCATATCTTTTGCTGACTACTTACTCTGATCATAGAAAATTTGCTATAGAAGGAAAAAATCAGGGACACATGACATTCCAAATATGACAGGATAAAACATCCTTGACTCTGTTTAACTTCAGATAGAGTCACAGTGATCAAATCATGCAGTATCTGTTCCACCTCATAGCTAGACTCAGGAAATTCCGGAGAGGAACATCCCTTTGCAAAGCAACATCATGGGTAAACTGAGCCTGAAGGAATCCCATCCCAGACTGAGGCTGAGATTGCTCCTTCAGCTTTTCCCAAATTCAGACTTCCTTCTGTTAACAGTACAGGATTACATTCCCTCTGAGTTTTCTCAGATACTGAGTTAATGCAGACAACTATATCCCAAGTACCTTTTACCTTAAACAGCAAATTTCACCAATCACAGATTAGAGCCAGTTTTTATTCTTACGGAGCTGCAATAAGCAGTAAGAATCTCATATGAAAGGGATTCCATTTAGCACCTGTCTTTCCCAAATGCATACTTCTCCAAAGCCAATGGTTAGAAATCCCTTCTACTTATTTCACACAGACTTGCAACTTCTCAGCAAGCCAGGTTCATGGTTTAGGAACTACATATCAAAAACAAGTTCCTTTCCTGTGGCTGATGACCTAGCCTTGACAAATGGTTTCTAGGGACACCTAACCCTTCCTTTCCATACACACAAGCAATTTTAAGTTTACAAAACTTCTTTTTAAAACAAAGACAAACTTGGATGAATAGCTTTAAATTGTCAAATTTTTATAATACAAAAACCCAATTCACATGCAACACAATCCGGATTTTAAAAATTGCTGTAACACTAGTCCTTTTACTTCAAAAAGTTTTTTTTTTCAAATTTCACTAGCTAAGCAGACTTTTAGAAACACAATACAATTTTAGAAAGATGGCAACAACATAACTATGAATTTCAAATGACATCATGTGACTTATAGAATAATTTGATCTTATTACTCCTGCTATTCAAAAACCACTTCAAAGTTAGAGAGATAATAATGTATCCAACACATGCCAGACATTATACTAAATAGTTTTACAATCGTTGTACCATTTTAATCCCATAACACTATTAATTTTCCCTTTTACTAATTCAGGAAACAGGTCAAGCAGAGATAGCAGAAACTTCTGGCTGTTAAGGAACCAGCAATCCCAATAGAATACAATTTTCCAATTTCTTAATGATTAATTCTCAGAATCTGCTAAGATGTTTTTAGCCATATCTAACTTTTCATTGTAATTCCAGGTTGACCAACCCCAAAACCACAAGGAAAAAGCAGCCTTTAGAAATCTTTGACTGCCTGTTAAATCTAACAAGATAACAAACTCATTCACAGAACACACAACACAGACTCAGAGACATTGACAGACAACTGACAAAATATAAATATGACGTCCACATTTAACTACCAAAAGGATAAGGGTGAATTAGAGGCTTGTTATCAACATTTTGCTTGGAGCACCTCTGCAATTAGTACCCTGGCTTGTCCATCCACTTCCCAGGTCCGAAATTCCTTCAAAGGGGATCTAGTTAGCACAGAGAGAACCCAGAATCTCTTTCCAGAGGGGATCTAATTACAGAGAGATACCAGAAGGTTTTTTTTTTTTTTTTGCTGTACAGAGGGGATCTAGTTAGCACAGAGAGATCGCAGAATTTCTTTCCAGAGGAAATCTAGTTAACACAGAGAGATCCCAGAATTTTTTTTTCCAGAGGGAATCTAGGTAATACAGAACGCTTTGCAAATTGATCCCTGACCCTTGAGCTAGCTTTAAGAGAATTTTGGACTTCATCTAAACTAGTGGGAAGTTCGTTGGAAGCTGAGAATAGAAGAATTTACCAACCTCATCAAGGTCAAGATTCCAGGAAGAATGAATCCTTAGGCGCCTGAATCATTAACTTTGATGAAGTGAGGTGCTGTTTAGCCATTCAGCAGTTCCAATCTGTGTCACCGGCACCATTACTGTCAACTTCTAATAAGGTTTGGTTAAAAGAGACAAACCAATAGTGATACACAGTTTATTCCCCAAAGCTAGCAGAACTTGCTCGAGGAGTGTTGGACAAAAGTCCTGACTGATGAACAGAGGAATCATAAGACATTTTATACATTTTTAGAGCCATATCAATTCAGGATGACCATGTCACAAAACTTTATGACTTCTATTTGTTACCATCTATATGTGAAACAGAGTTCCTTGGTTGTAAATGCAAATTGACAACGACCAAAGCAGGGCCTATTTACATTTTATAGTCTCAGGATGTCTGTTTTGTTGTCATGAGTAAGTCTCAAGGTAAGGGAAATCTCACCTTTGGTCTTTGAAGTTGCTAACACAGGGAAAGGCATTTTTAAAATCAACCAAAGCATTTTGTTTGATTAATTCAGACTTTGGCTAAAATATGATGTTAAATGATTATCAATATTTAATTTACTGGTTATCCTCAATAGGAACAAATTAGTGTTATTGAAGTTTTAATGAAAATGCAGAATGATGATTTTCTTTTTTCCATTTCAGTTTGTCTGATCAAAGACCTGTGATAGAACTTCCCCACTGTGAAAACTCTGAAGTTATTGTTAGGGTGTATGAAATGCCTTATTTTCCTATGGGATTTTGGTCCAGACTGATAAATCGATTACTTGAAATTTCTCCTTACATGCTTTCAGGCAGAGGTATGTATTTAATGCCAGTAAATTGCTCAAAGATTTTTAATATTTTGCAATAAAAAGTAGCAAGGCATGTGAGTACTATCTATAATGATGTATGAAATACCTCACCTATTCACACTTCTTGTGCATGAACCTTAATAATTAGGTATACAGCTGAGAATCATTAGTTTCTAAACAACCAAAATAAATATGTAGCCCAGGTATAGAAACAGCCCCTTAAATAAACAAGGTAGCCTGAAAATGCAGACCTCCCACCTTCCCTCTCTGGATTAGTTTACTCACCCAGCTTGTACTCACAGTAGTAGATCTGGGTTTACCAAAAGGAAGCACACCATACTGCTACTACTCAGATTCTTTTATGAAAGCCCTAGTGGTAAGCCTGGTGTGAGAAGGGATACACTCCTGTTATTCATTACTATAGCTCTTGAGACCCCACCAGTGTGCTTCCTATTTACACAAAATTAGTTGTCATAACAGCATTTACTTTTATACCAGAAGACAAGACCAAGAATAAGAATAAAAGAAGACAAAACAAGAATAATCAAAATATACCCTAACCACCCATAAATCTTAGTCATACTTCCCCATAAATGTATAGTGTCCTTGGAAAAAAGTGGGCACACTTTTCTTAAAGAAACCTAGAAGAAAAATAAAGAGTAGGCACTGATGTGTCTAGGACAACTCACTACTCTAAATGGAAGGCCTTGTTCTTGTTCTCTGAAGAACAGTCTCTATCATGAATCACTGGTGAGGAAAGAAACCCACCACTTTTCCGCTATTTCCCTTCTGGTCCTCACAGCTCTTCTGCTGGGTGAAACTGCTTCTTGGCTACTCTTGGACTCTTAGAACTCTTTTGGCAGTATACTGCAATGATAAACAGTTCTCTTAATCTAGAGAGTTAACAAACTCCTCAGATCTGAGAATTTTTTTCTCTCAAAAGCAAAGAGGTCAGTAGAGAATAACACAGACACTCCTGAGAAGTTTCCCTTCTCTTAGGCTATACAGTTGGCTCTAGGGGGCAATAAATTCAGGCAACTCCCCACACAGCAGCAGAATTTAACTCTCCAAGATGCTCACTAAAATTTCAGAGCCAATCAGTGGTCAAATTTCTTATCTGATTTAGCACTGCTTGCTTGCTGCTTTCTGTCTTCTGTAAGCAACTTTTCTTATTGCCTTATGTTATTTCTGTCCCAACTCTTGTGTCCAACTTTCTCCTTCTTTTCTCCTATTGTTTTATTTATTTTTTTTGGACAGTATATTGCATTCTGGACCTGGAGCCGAGAAGACCTGAGTTCAACGATCTCATACACTTAAAAGCTGTGTAACCCTAGAAAAGTCACTTAACTACAATCTGCTTCAGTTCCTTATCTGTAAAATGGAAATAATATTAGCGATCTCCCAGGGTTATTGTGAGGATAAAATGAGATAATATTTGGAAAGCACTATGTAAATGTTAGCTGCTGCTGCTACTACTATTACTACTACTACTACTGCTATGATTACTATTATTCTAATGCCTCAGATCAGTGCCTCCTTGTAAGCAGTGATGTGAAAAACAATTATTTCACCTTTTTGTCAGGTGAAATTTTCTTTCAGTCTTTATATTATTTTCCCATATTCTCCAAATAATTGTTTGGCTTATTAAATATATATAAGCCAATGAACAATTATATCCTATAGCTATCTCTTTTCTTTGACTTTATACAGGTCCTTTCAGGACATGTATCTGATGAGCACTTCTCTATCTGGTTCTCAGAACAGTCTGCATCTCTTAACATCATGTTACTTATGTTTTAAGTTGATTTTTTAAAATAAATTTTTCCTACACAGATGTTCATTTTGTTTCCCTTTCATCAAGGAAAATGTCCATATATGAAAGGTGCAATATCTCAGAGATATCATAGAGTCAAGAGAAAGGAATAATTGTTTCAGGCACTGTGCTAAACACTTTATCATCTCATTTGACCTTCACAACAACCATGAACAGCAGGTGCTGTTATTATCTCCATTTTTATCCATATTTATCCTTATTGTCCATTATTATCTCCACATTTGAGGAAACTGAGGCAGAGGTAAATGGCTTACCCAGAATCACACAGCTATTAGGTGTCTGAGACCTGATTTGAACTTAGGTCTTTCTGGCTCTGGACCTAGAACTTTATTCACTGGACTACCTTGCATGAAGGGCATGAAGTCCATGTGCTCAATTAAAGTGCATGCATTTAGCACATAGGAATGCCTTCCTAGGTCTTCAAGCAGGGTCTAAGCACTCTTCTTACAAACTTGGTCATCCAGTTTCCCAAGTCATGGAAGAAGTAGCTGATTGAAAGGAGAGGGTTAGCTAGAGGCAGGCTTTGGGACAGCAGAAAGAAATGATAGCTGACAGAATGATAATGAGGGAGTTGACAGGAACAAACACAGGAACTGACTCAAAAAATATAGCAGTCGGAAGTTAATAATAGCTAGCAGTATTCCCCTTGATAACAATACTATATTGTAATTATAGCATAGTATAGTAATTAATGTTTATAATAATCATGAAGCACCAAAAAATTCAGCCTTTGATAAGAAGCTTAGAAAGTCTACAGTGTATTTTAGCAAGATCTAATCAAATACTAATCAAATAAAATAAACAATTTACTTTACTTCTTGCATGAAAACTCAAACTTGATGTGTGGCAGGATTCAGATAAATGAGCTGTTACTATTTTTTGAAATGCGTCTTAACAAGAAACTCTTGTTATATTTCAATGTTGATGAGTAATTGGAATTATGAAAAAAAAAAGGTTAGAACATTAAGATTTCAGCACTATCTTTGATAGGAAGAATATTTATGAATACCTTTCATTGACTGAATTTCCTCCCAGGTCAGTTGCACTAAAACTACACAATTCCAATAATTTGTATAGTGGTATAAGCTTGTTATTGTTTATAATGGAAACTGACATATTTCTAAGCTGATCAATGGACATTTGAATTCAGTTCTGATTTTTAAAGATGAAGGATTTAATGATAAAGATAGTTCTTGATTTTTCAAAGAGTATTTTTTTTTGTATTATCCTTTTGCAATTGATCTGTTTTAGTGGCCAATGTTTTTTATTTCAAACAAAAACTACTCAATTTTTGTTTTATGTTATTTGTTTTGGGAATTTTATGTCAGTTTTGGTGGAGTTTAATATTGAAGATTATAAGATTTTTTGCAATTTCTTTCAGAACGGGCCCTTCGCCCCAACAGAATGTATTGGAGACAAGGAATCTATCTGAATTGGTCTCCTGAAGCCTATTGTCTGGTAGAATCTTCAATTTTGGACAATAGCTCAGAGAGTTCCTTGAAAATTACAGCACCTTCATGCAGAAAAGGTGAATCATTGATTCTAAATATTGTCTCACATTGTTTGAGAAAGGTTCATGTGTTTTCACTTTACAATTAAAAGCTTATTTATCATACAGCCATATATGAAATATCACAAATATATTGTGTTGTACTATATTATATTAATTATATAAAGAGATATATAATTATATCTATATACTATTTGAATATGATTTTAATTAACTATTTCTTGGATTGTATAGGCTGTATTATTTTGGGACAAGTTGTAGACCACATAGATTCTCTCATGGAAGAATGGTTTCCTGGTTTATTGGAAATAGATGTCTGTGGTGAAGGAGAAACATTGTTAAAGAAATGGGCTTTATACAGTTTTAATGATGGTGAAGCACAGCAAAAAATATTACTTGATGATTTAATGAAGAAAACTGAAGAAGGTATGTGCTTTAATAATTTGTTAAGTTGCAGCACCCTTTAATGAAGAGATGTGTTCATTTGAGAACTTCATTATACTATATAAGTGTGTGTGTGTGTGTGTGTGTGTGTGTGTGTGTGTGTAGTGGATCAGTGTAGCTGGTATCAGAATCAGAAATACCAAGGGTCAATTCCAGCTTCTAATTATGTGATCCTGGGCAAGTCACAAACTCTCAGTGCTCTGGGCAATTTCTCTAAGTCAAGAGGTTGCAGAGAATATGCTAATTGATTTGCTGGAGGAAATGTCTTTTTTTTTCCTTTTTTGAGGTGGGGAGGGCAGGGCAGTTGGGGTTAAGTAACTTGCCCAACGTCACATGGCTAGTCAGTGTTAAGTGTCTGAGGCTGGATTTGAAGTCAGGTCCTCCTGACTCCAGGGCCAGTGCTCAATTCATTGCGCCACCTAGCCACCCCAAGAGGAAATTTCTTCATCTTGAATTTCCCTCTACCAATGAAATTTCAGGTCCAGTTCTTATTATTCCATGCATATGGAATTAATATGTATATTAAAAGAGTCTTTAAAACATATTTTATTCTAGTATCCACAGGACAAAATAAAAATATACATTTTATTGTCCATTATGATTTCAGGATTTAAATACTGTACAAATATAAATACGCTTAATGAAAAAACTTTATGATGGAAAAGATAATAACTGAGAACATTCTAATTAGCTGTCTTTCCTTAGGTGGATTAGGATAGTTAGCAATATGCATTAACACAGCTAAGCTGGGAAGTGTAAGAGAATGTATGAGAGCATGTACAACTTTAGAGAATTCTGCCTGAAGCTCTTGTAACTAGTATAGATAGTAGGAATATTCTTTAGCACACCCACTAATGGGTATTTGTGTTTGTGAGCCAGTTTGTATGTGTTTTCTATGAGTTAAAGGGCCAATATGTATTTGCAAGTAAAGACTAGACAGCATGTACTCAACAGTCAGGCCTTTCTGTATATGTATGTGCTTTCTTGGTTGCCCACTTATATAGAATAGCATCAGGGGAGTTGTAATGTCTGTATCCTCTGAGGTAGGATATACATTTCTGTTGCTTATACTATGCATATGTGCATCTAATAGGATGGATTGTGATGAAAATCATGTATAGAGCAAGCAGATCTTTTATCCCTGAGAATACTTTCTCTATACCACTTTCTCACTCTAAGGGTATGCCAGTGTTCATAAGACCCTGCTTTTCAGGACTCATTCATTTCCCCAAATAGGTATGAACTTTTGAAAACTAGAGTTAATGGTCAGTATGAAATTTTTCAAAACTTCCAAATGGAAAAAATATAGAAAATGATGAGAATAAAGAGTAGATTTTAATAATACATGGTTGGAAAAAAAGTAAAGAATTAGAGGTGAAAAAAAAGGAAAGAAACATTTTCATGGCAGAGTAAATAAACACAAATGTATAAACATCCACATTCATCTACATCTGTACATAATTCTATATTATTTTCTGTCTATAAATATTTGAACTATAACATTTCAACAAAATCAGATGTGCCAGTACAAAAATTTGATGATGGGGTAAGCAGACCAAAGTGAGATTAATAAGTACTAGTCAGTAAAAAATAAATATTGAATGTTTTCATTTTTTAACTAATTGTCACATTTAACAAAAATTTCATATTTCTTCTCTTCACAGGCGATCTCTTAATCAATCCAGATGAACCAAGGCTTACTATCCCGATAGGCCACATTGCTCCTGATTTAATTTTGGCCGATATGCCTAGAAATATCATGTTGAATAACGATGAGTTGGAATTTAAACAAGCACCAGAATTTCTTTTAGGTAAATATTTTATAGCCCAATGGAGATATAGAGAAGTAGATGCCACATATGCACATGAAGATTGAACATACTTTATGTGTTTATTTCTTTAGTTTTTCTCTTTGAATTTTAAAACCATTAACATGTCATCATTCTCTTTGTAGATTTGTCATCATTATGTACATTCTGTTATGATTTGTATTTGGCATTTTATATTTGATGATGTTTTTTTTTTTCGTTAAAAAATTTGGATTTGTGTAGATTCATAGATAAAGAGCTAGAAGGGCACCTGAGAGGCCATCTCATTTTATAGCTGAGGAAACTAAGGCTAAGGGGAATTAAAAACATCAGAGCTGGGATTTGAACTCGGGTCCTCTTTAGAGCTAGTACTTTTTACTCTGTACAGTGTTGCTTCCCAGTGATAATAGAGTTTCACTGATATAGAGGTAGCATGAGATAGTCCATTGTAGAAATATAAAACTACTTGAAGAAAGGCCTTCTGAGGTTTCCTTTATTTCAGGATATGAAGAAGGTTTGAGGTTATCCTTATGTGGTAGATACTTTGCAACATTAGAAGAAATTGTGCAAATAGAGGCTATGCCTTATGTGGAGTGAGGCCATCCACTTTAACAATCTTGTGTTTCCTGGAAGTGTTGACACAATAAATTCACATACTTAAAAAAAAGCCTTTTGGATTTGGAATATCAAATAAGTTAAACTAGTTGCACAGAGCATCAAGTTCATGAAATCTCAGGTATTCATAGAGTCATCTGAAAGATGTGATGTGAAGGTTTGAATTAACATTAATGTGTAGTGCATGAAAACTTGTTGCTTTTTCAATTGTACTTTTACAAAACTGTTGACAAATTGAATCTTACTTAACCAGAGTTAGTATGCATGAGGATATTGTGATTGTTCATCTAAACCTCAGTATTTAATTCAGTTATTCAGAAATTTGAATGCGGGAATAACCAGGATAATACAGAACTATGTTTTGGGTATAATACAAATAAGTAAATTGTATAATTTGGCAACTGTAGTTTTCATGGTATAACACTGCTGAATTTTTTGAGCATCCATAAATAAATAATCTAGGTTACACAACTTATTTCATGCTTCTCTCTACCCATCCCCCATCCCCATGCATTTATGCATGCAATGTCTCTACTTCCTGTTTCTGTTTTCTGTTCCATCACTTTTAAGATCCCATTGTTTCCATTCTTCTCATTCTTTATTTCTGTATATTTGTTCATTCAACAACTATAATGTTATCATTTTAATTTTTATTAATGCAAATTGTTTTTATCACATTCACATCTAAATAAATGTATATATATGCATGTGCACTCACAACACACACACACACACACAACACACACACACTTCTCCCCTTCCCAGGAAAGTATCCTTTGTAACAAAGCTTAAAAAGAAAAGGGGAAAAAAGCAACTCAGCAAATCCAACCAATGTGTTAACTATGTCTCTCATTATATATAGCATTCTACCTCTATCAGCACTCCATATCTGTAAAGAAGGAATTGAGGTTTATTTTCAGCAAATATATATTGAATATATTCTACCTGGAGAGCACTGTAGTATACAAGGATGAGTGATGTGATCCCTGCCCTCTAGTGGATGTACTTAACTGAAATACAAGACATTGTATATATGCAGTTCTGAAGAGTGCCCTGAATAAGGAATTATAGGAATTCAGAGGAGAGAAAGATTACTTTGAGTTGGAAGTGGATGTAACATTTGACCTGGGCATTGGAGGTCTACTAAGACTTTGACAGCATAGTTTAGAGAGGAAATAATTTATAGGGAGAAGGAAAAGTCTAAGCAAATATTTAGTTATTGTTCAGTAATTTTTCAGTCATGTCTGACCCTTTGTGTGACCCCATTGACAAAGATCCTGGAGTGGTTTGCATTTCCTTCTCCAGCTCATTCTACAGATGAGGAAACTGAGGCAAACAGGGAAAAGTGACTTGCCCAGGGTCACACAGCTAGGGTCTGATGCCACATTTGAACTCAGGAAGATAAGTCTTCCTAACTTAGGCTTGGCACTCTATCTACTGTGCCACCTAGCTGCCCCTAAACAAATATAAAGACATATAAAAGAGCAAGATGTTCACTGCAAATGGTAAATAATCCAATTAAGCCAGAGCAGTAGGTACCTTTAGGGGAATGGTGAGAGAGAAAGCTAGAAAGAAGTTTCTTTAGATTGTACTGAATGTTAAAATACCTACTATGGAATTTGGGCAGTATTTGGCTTTAGGGAGCAACTGAGGGTGTTTGGATCCAGAGGAGTGACAAGATCAAAATATTATTTTATTCATTTTAAGATTACCTTGTTGTCTTGAAGTGGCTCACAGAATAGATTATATTGGGGGGAGGACTTGGAAACAGAAAGTTATTGCACTTGTGTTGGCATCAAATGAATGGTAAAAGCCTAAATTAGGATGGTGGCAATTTATAGGAAGAGACAAATTTAAGTACGTCTCACAATAAAGTGTAAGACTTGGCATTGTTCGGATGACGAAAGCAAGAGAAAAATCCAGATTTCTTGAATTGCTTTCAGAATTTCAAAGTTTTAGAATCAGGAAAGTGGTAATGCAATTAATAAACAGGAAGATCAAGAAAATTGAGTGATATATATTGGAAAGGTAGTCTGGGACCTGGCTGTTAAGGACATTAAAAGCCAGAAGAGTTAATAATTTTTCTAGAGGTATTAAGGAAATACTGGGCTTTTTTTGACTAGGAAAATGACATGGTCAAACCTATGCTATAGAAAAATCTCTTTGTTATCAGGGCAGAAGATGGATTAGAATTGGAGAGATTTGGGTTGGTATACACCAGTTAGGAGCTCTTCTTGGTGCCATCTTGGTGATACAGTTGATAGAGTGTTGAATGTGAAGTCAGGAAGACCTGAGTTCAGATCTAGCCCCAGATACTTAATAGCCATGTGACTCTGAACAAATCATTTAATTGTCTGCCCCAGCTTCCTCATTCGTAAAATGGGAATATAATAGTGCCTGAGTTGTGATATGAAGAAAAAATGCAGTAATATTTGTAAAGCACTTTGTAAACCTTAAAGTGTTACATAAATGCTGCCGTCATCATCATTATGTGTGTGCCTGTCCCTTCTTTTCTATTCTCCCAGTCCTCTTTCAGTTCTGGAACCATGAACCATTATCACTTAGCTTTGCCAGCATTCCTGGATTGGTGTTTATCAGTCTAATTTTCTTTTATTCTCTTTTATCTCTCTTACCATACTTAGAACTTTCTGTACCAAACTGTCCCTCTCTGTTTCTCTGGCCACCATTCCAGTTGTTTTTCTACCTTTAAAAGAGTCTTGCACAACTTCTAGCCGCTTGCATCTGTGGGACCACTTGTGCATTTCAGGATTTCAGGCAGTTTGGGAAAAATATAGAGGAAAACAACTTTTGTATGTAGAGGAAATCCTTTAGGGTTCTGGAAGATTCAAGAAGTTATTAGGTGTAGAGAGAAGAGAAAAAGTTTTCTTAGCAAATTTTCATAGCAGCCTGTTTTCTTAGTAAATTTTCAGGGAGTAGGACATATTGGGGAAGGGCTTGATGTGGGAGACTTCAGAAGAAAAGGTTTGAACAGTCGCGTGGAGAATCAACTTAGGAAAGGGCAAAAAAAACTGCTTGCCTAAATAAGGGCCCTATTGAGAATGGATAACAAGTTTATAGTAGACTATGTAGATTTATTATTTATTTTAGTTCCATTCAGTAGCACATAGAAGTGGATGATAGAATTAATCCAAGTCAGTGGAGAAACAGAACAGACAGAAGTTGAAGTGGGTAACAATGGAGCATAGTTTGGGAAGGGAACAAAATTAATATTTGTGTAGCCGGACAGGAAAATATTGAATGAATTGAGATCACAATGAGAACAAAGAATGCATTTAAGAAGAGTGAGGCATAAGGAGAGTTACAATTAGGAGTTTATGGTTAGTTAAAGAAAATTCAAAACTCTTTTTCATAGGAGTAGAACATATAGTGAGATAGTAATGTCAAGGAAGAGAATGATCTTGGGCTAACAGATAATAGCCACTCGATCTGGATTGGATGATAAATAAAGATAGAAAAAGCCTCAAAGACGGAGAATATTTTTTGAGTAATGGTGGCAAGGGGAGAGTCTGGAAGTGGAAAACAGTGTTTAGGAAAGTGTCAGAAGAAGGATGGCTCCATGTTGGGCCTGCAAGAATGAGAACAGTATTTCTCTGTCCATTATAATAATCCAACCAAGAGGTGAAGAAGGCCTGAAATAGGGTGGTTACATCAATAGAGAGAAGGGAATGGATAAGAGATATATCATGAAGGTAGAATTTAGTAGTCTTGGTAACATTTTTTTTAAAGCAATTGGGGTTAAGTAACTTGCTCAAGGTTACATGGCCAGTTATTTTGTGTGGGTGCCAAGTATCTGAGGCTGGAACTGATCCCGGGTCTCCTGACACTGGGGCTGGTGCTCTTAGGTAACTTATTATATATGGGAAATGGGTGAGAATGAAAAGTCAGAATGATTCCTAAGTGGCAAACTTGAATGACCAGCAAAATAGTGCTACCCCTCAACAGAAAGAGAAGGGGCTATTTTTTTTTCTTTCATGTATCTTTAATCCCTTCTTTACTGGTTCCTTCCTATATACCTACAAACATTTTCAGTTGTCATCAGTTAAAAAAAAAAGACTTTTCTGAATCTACTAGGTAGCTAGTTGGTATAGTGGATAGATGCTTAGGCCTGGAGTCAGGAAGACCTGAATTCAGTTGTGACCTCAGACACTACTGTGGGCAAGTCACTTAATCTCTGGTCAAGAACCTATCTTTCAGGATTATTATGAGATCAAATGAGATGAAATTTGTAAAGTACCTTGCAAATAGTGCCTGGCCAAGAGTAAGTGCTTAATAAAAACTTGCTTCCTTCCTTCCTGCTCTCTCCTTTTCCTTCCTTTTCCATGCCTCTGCTCTGCTGGCTTCCTGCCATATGCTTATAGTTATGTTCAAAAGTCCCTCAAAGCACACTTTTTCTCTTGATACTTGTTATCTTCTTTTCACTGGAAAAGGGTCATCTACATCCCATGACTACATATTTCTCACTACCCATTCTCTCTTCATCCCATCCTCAGCTAGCTCCTATTCCACTCCCACTAACCCATTCTATTTATTTACTTAAACTGCTCTCAAAGTTCATCACTAGCTTACTAACCAAGAAATCCACATGCTTTTTCAGTCCTCATCCTCATTTGCTGTAACTTTTTATCCTCTGCCTTACAAAATGACTGATCTCCATCTTCTTCCTTCATTCCATGTTCTTGTTGATCCCTTAATATAGGTATATTATGCAACATAATTTTGGCTCACCTTTCTTTATCTTTACACCTTTATGCTCTTATCTGGCAATCTCATTCAATCTCATGTTTTTAGCAGTGACATCTATGAAATTATTCCCAAATTTCTATTTCTCTTCCTGCTTTCCTTTTGGAACTCCAGATTGTGTAAGACATTTACATTTGAATGTTTTATATGTGCCTAAAACTTAACATATATGAAATGGTTTATATTTCCCCCAAAATTTACTCTTTTCCCATCCTATCCCAGCATTCAGCCCCTCATGTTCAAAATATTGTTGTTATCTTTGATCCTTATCTTGCTGTCATCTATTTTCAGTAACCAAATCTTGTTTGGTAATACCCCCTCAGAAGGCTCTCCTGTCTATTTTTTTCCCACAACCCCAGTGTAGTCCTTTGTTACTACTCAACAGCAACCTGAACTGAAGCATGCTTCTTCTTCTTCTTTTTTTTTTGCTTTTTGGAGGGCAGTTGGGGTTGAATGACTTGCCCAAGGTCACACAGCTAGTGTTAAGTGTCTGAGGCCGTATTTGAACTCAGGTCCTCCTGACTCTAGGACCGGTGCTCTATTCACTGTGCCACCTAGCCGCCCCTTGAAGCATGCTTCATGATAGGTTTTCCTACATTCTCTTTCCTCTTCCTCTTTCAAGCTATCCTTCAGAGAAACTGCCAGAATAATGTTTCTTATGTATAAATCTAGTCATATCACTTCTGTACTCAAAAACCTTCATCTGCCTCCTATTCAGTGTTCCATGATGTATATCAATACTAATTTTTTAACCTTATTTCATTACTTTCTTCATGCAATTTATACTCCAACTAAACTAAATCCTTTTCTCTCTGCCTTCTCTCTCTCAGCACTGAATGTCTTAAAAAAAATTATCCCCATGTTTTTAAATCACATTGTTCCCTCTCCTTGTCCCCTTCTTCCTCTTTGCCTGTTAAATTGCCTGTCCATCCTTTGAAGCTCAACACAATTGCTGTCTTCTTAGTGAAATCTTCCCTGATACCCTGAATTAGCAGTGATCTTTCTCCTTAGATTTTACATAATTCTTTTCATTGTACCTCTCTAATATGCTTATAGAGTATTGTACATTATAGCTGTCTTTATAACTTATCTCAGTACTAAATAGTGTCTTATATACTATAGTATTTAATAAATTTGTTGGATCTAAGATGTTAGCTGAAAATTGAAATTTTTGTTGAATGTTGAATTTGAAATGTTAGATGAAATCATGGGAGTAGATAAGGAAAAGTATAGAAGAAACATTAATAGACTAAAGGCATAAAAAATCTTGGGAAATGCCAAATTTCCCAGGAGCCAACTAAAGAGAGATCATAGAAAAAACAAACAGAATTTACTAGAAATAAGATTGATTGTACTATATTTTATTATGATACTAAAAGTATTTTATATTTTTACAAAAGGTGATGGTGGTTTTGGATCCGTTTATCGAGCATCCTATAAAGGAGAAGAAGTAGCTGTGAAGATTTTTAATAAACATACATCACTTCGACTATTAAGACAAGTATGAAATTTTGCCTTTTTTGATCTTTCATTTAAAGATAGATGCCATTTTGCCACTTAGAAAATAATTATGAAAACTGGATAAAGAACAAATTAAAAATCCCCAATTAAATACCAAATTAGAAATGCTGAAAACCAAAGGAGAGATTAATAAAATTGAAATTAATAAAACAGTTGGGCTAATAAGTAAAACTAAGAGCTGTTTTTATGAAAAAATCAATAAAATAGATCAAACCTTTGGTTAATTTTGTTTAAAAATAAAGAAAGAAGAAAACCAAATTACCAGCATCAAAAATGAATTGGGTGAATTCACCACCAGTGAAAAGGGAATTAAAACAATGATTGGAAAATATTTTGCCCAACTGTATGTCAATAAATTTGACAATCTGAGCAAAATGGATGTATATTTTAGAAATATAAATTTCCCAGATTAACAGAAAAGAAAATATAGTACTTAAATAACACCATTTCAAAAAAAGAAATTGAACAAGCCATCAATGAACTCCCTAGGAAAAAATCTCCAGGGCCAGATGTATTTACAAGTGAATTCTATCAAACATTTAAAGAACAATTAATTCCAATACTATATGGACTGTTTGGAAAAATAGATAAAGAAGGAGTCCTACCAAATTCTTTTTATGATATAAATATGGCACAGATATCTAAACTGGGAGAATCAAAACAGAGAAAAAGAATATAGACCAACTTCTCTAATGAATATAGATGCAAATGTTTTAAATAAAATATTAGTGAAGAGATTACAGCAACTTATCTTGACAATAATACAGTATGACCAGGTAGGATTTATAACAGGAATGCAGAGTTGTTTCAATATTAGAAAAACTGTCGACATGATTGACCATATTAACAACAAAATTAACAGAAACCATATGATTATCTCAATAGATGAAGAATAAGCTTTTGAAAAAAATACAACATCCATTCCTATTAAAAACAACTTGAAAGCATCAGAATAAATGGAATTGCCCTTAAAATAATAGGTAGCATCTCTCTAAAACTATTAGCAAACATTATATGTAGTGGATGATAAACTAGAAGCATTTCCAAAAAAAGATTGGGGGTGAAATAAGAATGTCCCTTATCACCACTGTTACTCAATATGGTACTAGAAATGTTAGCTTTAGCAAAAAGAGAAGAAAAAGAAATTGAAGGAATTAGAATAGCTAAAGAAGAAACAAAGCCATGGCTCTTTTCAGATGATATGATTGTATACATAGAGGGTCCTAGAGAATCAAGTAAAAAACTACTTGAAATAATAGACAACTGTAGCAAAGTTGTGGGATAAAAGATAAAACCACGTAAATTGTCAGCATTTCTATATATTACTTACAAAGCCCCACAGCAAGAATTAGAAAGAGAAATTCCATTTAAAGTTACTGTATACATTACAAATATTTGGGAGTCTGCCTACCAAAACAGACCCAGAAACTATATGAACACAATTACAAAACACTTTTCACACAAATAAAGTCAGATCTAAATAATTGGAAAAATATCAGTTGCTCATGGGTATGCTGAGCTAATATGATAAAATGACAATTCTACCTAATTTACTTATTCAGTTCCATACCAGTCAAACTCCCCAAAATTTATTTTATAGAGCTAGAAAAAATAATAGCAAAATTCATCTGGAAGAACAAAAGGTCCAGAATATCAAGGGAATTAATGAAAAGAAATGCTAGGAAAAGTGGCCTCGTGATACCAGATTTTAAATTGTATTTTGAAGCAGCAGTCATCAAAACTACTTGGTACTGGCTAAGAAATAGAGTGGTGGATCACTTGGAATAGGTTAGGTACACAAAACACAGTAGTCAAGTACTATAGTAATCTACTGTTTGATAAACCCAAGGAGCCTAACTTCTGGGGTAGGAACTCATTATTTAACAAAAACTACTGGGAAAACTGGAAAATAGTATGGCAGAAATTTGGCATAGACCAACGTCTTACACTTTATACCAAAATAAAGTCAAAATGGGTATACAATTTAGATATAAAGGCTGACACTATAAGCAAAGTAGGAGAGCAAGGTATAGTTTACCTGTCAGTTTTATTGAGAACAGAAGAATTTATGACCAAACAAGAGACAGAGAACATTATGAAATGCAAAATGGATGATTTTGATTACCTTAAATTTAAAAGTTTTTGTACAAATAAAGCCAATGCAACCAAGATTAGATGGGAAGCAGAAAGCTTGGAAACAATTTTTGCAGCCTATGTCTCTGATAAAGGCCTCATCTCTAAAATGTATAGAGAACTGAGTCAAATTTAGAAGAATGCAAGTCATTCCCCAAACGATAGTCAAAGGATATAAACAGGCAGTTTAGAGAAGAAGAAATTAAAGCTATCTATAGTTAAATTTTAAAAAATGCTCTGAATCACTCTTGATTACATAAACGCAAATCAAAATAATTCTGAGGTACCACATCACACCTATCAGATTGGCTAATATGACAAAACAGGAAAATGATAAATGTTGGAGAAAATGGGAAAATTGGAACACTAATGCATTGTGGTGTAGTTGTGAACTGATCCAGCCATTCTGGAAAGCAATTTGGAACTATGCCCAAAGAGCTATAAAACTGTGCATACCCTTTGACTCAGCAATACCACTTCTTGGGCTGTATCCCAAAGAGATCATTAAAATGGGAAAAGGACCCACATGTACAAAAATAGCTTTTTGCAGCTCTTTTTGTGGTGGTCAAGAATTGGAAATTGAGAGGAACTGGGGAATGACTGAACAAGTTGTGGTATATTAATGTAATGGAATAATATTGTGCTATAAGAAATGATGAACAAGTGAACTTCACAAAAACCCAGAAAGACTTAAATGAACTGATGCTGAGTGTAATGAGCAGAACCAGGAGAACATTGTACACAGTAACAGCCACAGTGTGTAATGACTAACCTTGATAGACTTATCTCTTTTTAGCAATGCAAGGATCCAAGACAACTCCAAAGGTCTCATGATGGAAAATGACCATATCTAGAAAAAGAACTGTGGAGTGTGAATACAGATTTAAGGATATTATTTGCTCTCTCTCTTTTTTCTTTTTTTTTTGTTTCTTCTTTCTCGTGATTTCTCCCATTGATTCTACTTCTTCTTTACAACAAGACTAATGTGAAAATAGGTTCCATATGAATGTATATGTGGGGCCTATATCAAATTACACACCAATTTGAGGTAAGGGAAGGGGAGAAACCTGGAGAAAATGTGGGGCTCAAAATCTTATGGAAGTGAAAGTTCAAAACGAAAAATAAATTAAAGAAATTTTTTTTTTTTGCTTTTTTTGAGAAGTGAAGGCAGGGCAATTGGGGTTAAGTGACTTGCCCAAGGTCACACAGCTAGTAAGTGTTAAGTGTCTGAGGCCAAATTTGAACTCAGGTCCTTCTGACTCCAGGGCCAATGCTCTATTTATTGAGCCACCTAGCCGCTCCCTAAATTAATTTTTTTTAAAAGAAAATAATTATGTCTATTCTTATTTAAATTAAGAAAGGGTAACAATAGATATTAATGGAATGATACTAAAATTATATAAAATAGAAACAATCACCAAAAATAGTGTAAATTTCAAAATGAAAATCTACATTTCTTCTTATTTACAGAGTAAAATTTTAGGGTTTCTTCCCCACAGGAAAGTGCAAACAAAAGGCAGACCTTTTTGGGCAGCCAGCACAAATGCCTATTCAGAGCAGGATATCAGATTTTACTAAGGTTTATCTCATTTTTGTTTTTAGAGAGTAGTGTTTGTTTCTCCCCTTAAACAGGGGAGCTATTATGCTACTATTTTACTTTTGAATAGGTTTTTCACATGTGTCATAGTCTTAACAAGATGACTTTAATAAGATCTGTCTCATTTTAAACTATCTTACATATTTATTGATAACTTGTGCTTTAAATTCTATTGACATACACAACCGTCCAAATACATGAACAAGTAACCCAAAGAAGACAAGTAAAATTGAAAGCAATAATAATAATAATAAAACACCAAATATCCTAAAATCAAATGAAAAAGCTAAAAAAAATTAAGCAATAAATGTTTAAAAAATAATTGTATAACCATACTCTCATATTATTTGCCATATGATAAAAGAAACACTGATCAGGTGTATAACCTTGAACAAGACTGTATAATCATGAGTTTTGTTATTCTTTGATGTTATATAGTAACATCTTTCCAAATCTGATGCTATATGATTTTTTTTTCCCTTTTGGCCCAGCTTTTTTCCATATGAGAAAAAAATTTAATTCAATTTACATCTTCTAATATTTCTTTGTATTTATCATTCTGTATAGTACAGTAACAGTATGTTATTATCGTGTGCCACAATTAATTTAACTTTCCTAATTATTGAGGCACATAGTTTGTTTCCAAATATTTTTCTCCTTTAAGTAATGCTGCTAGGAATAGGAATATTTGCTGTTTCAACATTTTTTTTAGGATATAAACATAAAAATGGAATTGCCAAATTTAAGGATATGAATGTTTTTCTAATTCTTTTTGTACAATTCCTTATTGCTATCCAAAATTTCAAACCAATTTATATATTAGCAGTGAACTTATTTGCCCATTTCCTACATCAATGTAAACATTAAATCTTTGCTGTATTTGTCAGTTTGCTGTCTGTAATTTCTCCCAGTGGTTTTTATGTGCACTTCTCTAATTATTAACTATCTTGAACACTTTTTTTTACAAGTAGTTTATTCTTTCAATTTGGGCTGAGGATCATACATAGAAATACAAGTGGTTATTGAGAATTTATTTTTTGTATTTCAAGAACTTCAGTTTCTTGTTTATGTGAAATCTTAATTAACTAACATATGAAAGTAACATTGAATGGAAAATAAGGAATCCTGAGTTCTAACTAAATTTTTATTTCTAATTCCTGAGCCATCATCTACCTTTTTTTATGTATATTAAGAAAGAATTTGCTACCTTCTTTCACTGAGCAATTTTTAACTTAAGTACAAAAAGTATATGTAGAATATTTTGAGCTTCTAAGCTCTATAGAAAATTTCAACTCATTTCAAACTTACTTTATACTTAATCATTTAAATGATAGATTGTTGAATATTCTGCATATCCAGAAGTATAGAAAAGCAATTTTGATAAATATTTATGTGCATCTCACACTTCCATTAATTCAGATGATTCTTTTTACCATTTATAGGAGCTAGCAGTGCTTTGCCATCTCCACCACCCTAGCCTGATATCTTTGCTTGCTGCTGGAATTCGTCCCCGAATGTTGGTAATAGAATTAGCCTCAAAGGGTTCCCTAGATCAGTTGCTCCAGCGAGACAAAGCTAGCTTAACCAGAGCACTCCAGCACAGGATAGCACTCCATGTTGCTGATGGCTTAAGGTAAGTTACTTTTACTGGCAGTGAAATGGGGAAGGATCTTGAAACTTTTGCTCAAGTTTCTGTTTTAGGTTTATATAGGAGGAGACTTTAAGAAGGATGTTTTCTGAATTCTTGAATATTTGGTAAAGTAAAAGAAATAAGAAAGAAAATTTTAATTTTGTGTATCTGTGTGGAGTACATTTATATACAAAATATATTCATTATGCATTTATATACTTATACGTGTGCAGATACATACACACATATAAATACAGCAGTGGAATAATAGATAGAACTCTGAACTTAAATAAGAAAGATTTCAAAACCAGCCTAATCTGTCATTTAACTTCTGTCTGCCTCAGTTTCCTCATCTCTAAAATAGGAATAATAGTAGCAATTACCTCCAAGATTGCTGAAAAACTTAGAGTACTGTATAAATGCTCTAAGATATTTTATAGAAGAGATAACAGATGTCAAAGTAGTCTTAATTAAGCATGGTCTTAATTGAGAATGAGAAATATTTTCTGTGGCTAGGACAGGGAAGATTCTTAACTTAATTTGGGATATAAGCTGATCATCAATATTAATAAAAACACACACACAGAAGTCCATGAGATATGTGTTGCAACTGGATATTACAGGAGAAAGGCATGTGCATATGGGAACTCCTTTTACCAAGGAGCCCAGCAGTACAGGGAAAGCCTTAGGTACTTAAGCTATAGAAATAAGGGCAATTTATAGAGAAAGAGAAAAGGGGAGGAGAAAGCAAATGCGACATTCTTTTACTTTGGGAACTGTTAGACTACTGCTTATCTACATGGGTTCCAACTGCACAAAACAGTTTCTCAGTCTGGTTTCACAAAACAGTTTCTTAGTCTGATTGTCCACCTGTCTTAACTCCCAAGGACACACAGGAGTCCAGTTCGGGATTCAAGCAACTAATTATGTCAGCTCAGTGCAGGGGCTTTGCCCTGGACGTGTTTAGGGCCTCCTGCATCTTTCAGGTCCAGTGTGTCTGGAAAATATGGCAACTCAAGAAGACATGTTCAGGGGGCCCCTTAACAACAAGCATTTAGTAAGTACCTATTACATGCTAGGCACTGCTAAGCAGAAAGAAAGACAAGGAGAGTATAATAGGAGAGACTAGGTATATATATTCTCACTCTCAGAATTACCTTATATTTATTTTTAATATATTCTTTATATACTTATGTATGTACATGTTCAATGAAATACAAGCTCCTTGAGGGCAGGGATTATTGAATTTTTAGATGGTGCAGAACTCTGGACCTGGAGCTAGGAAGACCTGAATTCAAATGTGGACTCAAACACTCATTAGCTGTGTGTCCTTGGGCAAGTCACTTAACCTTTTTGCCTCAGTTTCCTCATCTGTAAGATGAGGATACTTCCCAGTTTATTGAGAGGATCAAATGAGATAATATTTGTAAAGCATTTAACATAATGCTAAATAGTAATCTCTTTTTTTTATGCAATTGGGGTTAAGTAACTTGCTCAAGGTTACACAGCCAGCTATTTTGTGTGGGTGCTAAGTGTCTGAGGCTGGAACTGATCCCAGGTCTCCCAACCCCAGGGCCGGCACTCTTACTCACTGAGCCACCTGGCCACCCCTATATAGTAATCTCTTTCTTTTTTTTAAAGCAATCGGGGTTAAGTAACTTGCTCAAGGTTACATGGCCAGTTATTTCTGGGTGTGGTGCTAAGTATCTGAGCCCGGATTTGAACCCCAAGTCATCCCGACACTGGAGCTGGTGCTCTTACTCGCTGAGCCACCTGGATGCCCCTAAGCAATTGGGGTTAAGTAACTTGCTCAAGGTTACACGGCCAGGTGTTTCTGGCTGGGTGATAAGTGTCTGAGCCTGGATTTGATCCACAGGTCATCTCGACACTGGAGCTGGTGCTCTTACTCGCTGTGCTACCTGGCCATCCCATAGTAATCTCTTAATAGGTGCTTTTTTATTATCACCTCCTTGTTCCTTTGAGCTGTCCATTTAAAAAATTTTTTTGACTGCCATGTCATACTCATTAAACTCCCAAACTACTGTCTACCAGACTTCTTCAATATCATATTTTGAACTTGTTTATTTTCCATTCAGGTGGAAGACTTTCCATTTTTTTCTTTTGAATTTATTCTCATTAGATTTAACCCCATCTTCTCATTTGTTAAGACCTTTTTGGATTCTGACTAATAGTCAGTGTTTTATCTCTCCTTCTTAGTTAATTGTACAATATTGTAAAAAAAAAATTATTGTAAGATACCAAAAATATATACTGAATCATTTATTTAACTGTAGATTTTAATCTCATTGACTTATGTGTAAATATGTATCTACAAGTCATAATTTATTGCTGTAATTAATATTATAATCTAATGACCAGCATGTTCTAACTTTCTTCTTTTAACGTTGAAAATTAACTTCAGTATAAAACAATTCACTGAATATTTTACGAGTATATGCATTTTAATGTGTTAATTATGAAGGAATCTTTTATTATAACTTTAAAATGTTTTTCAAAATCTATCTCACTTCTTCTTTATCAAACAGGTATCTCCATGAATCGATGATTATATACCGAGATCTGAAGCCTCATAATGTACTCCTTTTTACCCTGTATCCTAATTCTGCAATCATTGCCAAGATTGCAGATTATGGAATTGCTCAGTACTGCTGCAGAATGGGGATAAAGACATCTGAAGGAACAGCAGGTATGTCATAAAAGTTAGATTATGTCTTTTAAACTATTTTTTGGAAGGAAGGAGGAGACTGTGATTTCATTTGTAGAAGAAATTCCCAGTAGGGAAATGCCAAAGAACAGCAGCTCTTTAGCTTGTAGTCTTAGAGACTGCTAGGACCACTGAGTGGTTAAGTGATTTTCCCAGGAACACACAGCCCTGTATCAAAAATAGATAATAATAATAATAATAATAATTAAATTTTAATAATTAATTAAAAATTAAAGTTTAAATCCAAGACACACCATCTCTTTACTATTACCACACTGCCTGTTTTCATAGAATAAAATATAACCTCAGATGGGAACTTTTAGAAAATTAACAGTTCTTCATCTGTAAAAAGAAGGGGTTACATTATAAAACCTCTAAGGTCCCCTTCCAATTTTTAATCTTTGACTTTATGATCCTAGGCTGAACAGAGGTCAGTATCACACCATTAGAAACCTCTCTCTCAGTTGACACTGAGCCCAGAAAGGTTAACAGATTTGTTGCACAGCATCCAAGTAGTAAATGCAGAGCTATACCCAGCCCAGGTATTCTCCTTACAAATCCAGTCTAGTTTCTACTGTACCATACTATATGGAGGTAGGGATAGTTTTCTTATCAAGTTTACATATCACTTGGAATTAGGTAAAATAGATAATATATTACATGAGAGAAATGGGATCAAAAAAGATTTAAACAGGTTAAAAGCCAAATTTAATAGTGACAAAAATATAATTTCAACACTGGGTTCAGAAATCAGTTACACTGATACAGCATGGTAGAGAGACATGGCTAGGCAGCATACTGGTCATGTGGAAAAAACCATCTGGGTTTTAGTGTATTGCAGACTCAAACTCAGCATGACTCACCTGTATGATATGATGGCAAAAATAAGCTATTTTAAACATAGAAAAAATTAATAGAAACCTAGAATCCAAAATGATGGAAGGAAGTAAAAACTTGGCATATAAAAATCAGTTAAAGAAATTGGGAATATATTATCCGAAGAGAACCTAGAAAGGGTGGGATAGTACTTTAAAGACCTGTCCTGACAAAAGATATTAGACTGTTTTCTCAGACTGGCAAAGTTTAGATCAAACTACCATTTACCAGTCATCTATTATGTGTAAGATACTCAGCTAGCATATGCAGTGACCGCAACTCAATAAAACAATCTACAAAGACTGGGAGAGGTAGTGATTTGTATCAGAGAACCAACTAGCCATAAAGATGGAATTATACCAAGATAAAGGTATGAACTCTGTGTTTGTACTTAACACAAGTAGAATTAGGATTCTTCCCTCTGAATTTTAATCTTTAATGTCATTTTGCTTCTCATGCTGTATAATATAGCTCTTCACTAGTTTGTTTGTTTTCAGGATTTCGTGCACCTGAAGTTGCCAAAGGAAATGTAATTTACAACCAACAGGCTGATATTTATTCATTTGGCTTATTGCTTTATGACATTTTGACTACAGGAGGTAGAATTCTGGAAGGATTGAAATTCCCAAATGAATTTGATGAGTTAGCTATACACGGGAGATTACCAGGTAAGTAATATTTTATCTATTTATTTATCTATTTGTTTATTTATTTATTTATTGCTTTTTGGAGGGCAATTGGGGTTAAGTGACTTGCTGTAATGGGAATGTAAATTTTTAAGATCTTCCCTGCCCTTAGGCTAAAGTGCACCTGGAGCCTAGGGTGGGAGGCTTGTTTTTCAGTAGATACTGTGTTTCTCCGATAATAAGACACTGTCTTATTATTTTTTTTGGAAAGAAAAACACCAGAGGGCTTATTTTCAGGGGAGGGCTTATGTTGTCCTGCCTCAGCTCTCCTCCGCGGCACTGCTCTCAATGGCGCCAGCAAGCAAATCACTGGGGAAGAACAGGATGACGCGCTCACTGCTGCAGCTCTGATTGGATGCAGCTCAGAGCGTGGTGTGCGTTTCAG
>NW_027186303.1:4054899-4055526 GCF_028583685.1 Petaurus breviceps papuanus
ACAGTAGCAATCTCAATAGGGCTTATTTTCGAGGGAGGGCTTATTTTAGAGGAATCTTACACAGTAAGGGGAGGGCTTATTTTTGGGATAGGTCTTATTATCAGGGAAACATGGTACTTCTTGATTGGTAGTGAATCAATAAGGTTGTTACATTCTCTGAGCCAGGAGAAGGCTATATAAGCCCTGATGTGTAGCTTTGTTTTGGGGCTCACTTTGAGAAGTGTTCTGTGATTTGATCAGATGAAACTCTGGGAAGCCATTGTTGAGAGTTCCCCAGCTTTGAAAAACCCAGATGTTCATTTGGTATGGATGTAATGGTTGGACAGTTTGGAAATTGTCTACTTGATCTGTTTCTCTGTCTTGATAATTCTGTCTGTATATTCTGAAGTTCGGGGTGCTGACCTTTTTCCCCTGAACTAGGTAAACGATACATATTTGACTGATTAAAGTAAGCTTGTTAACCCATTTTGAGTTGCTTTCCTTTATCAAAGCAGATCCAAGAACCTGTGTTGGCAGCCACCCTGAGGACTCTTGGGGTGTTTGCTGCTACACTTGCCCAGGGTCACACGGCTAGTTTTTGTGTTAAGTGTCTGAGGCCAGATTTGAACTCAGGAGGACCTGAGTTCA
>NW_027186303.1:4055926-4135723 GCF_028583685.1 Petaurus breviceps papuanus
GGGGATCACCTTCACTACAGTAGCAATCTCAATAGGGCTTATTTTCGAGGGAGGGCTTATTTTAGAGGAATCTTACACAGTAAGGGGAGGGCTTATTTTCGGGATAGGTCTTATTATCAGGGAAACATGGTACTTCTTGATTGGTAGTGAATCAATAAGGTTGTTACATTCTCTGAGCCAGGAGAAGGCTATATAAGCCCTGATGTGTAGCTTTGTTTTGGGGCTCACTTTGAGAAGTGTTTTGTGATTTGATCAGATGAAACTCTGGGAAGCCATTGTTGAGAGTTCCCCGGCTTTGAAAAACCCAGATGTTGATTTGGTATGGATGTAATGGTTGGACAGTTTGGAAATTGTCTCCTTGATCTGTTTCTCTGTCTTGATAATTCTGTCTGTATATTCTGAAGTTCGGGGTGCTGACCTTTTTCCCCTGAACTAGGTAAACGATACATATTTGACTGATTAAAGTAAGCTTGTTAACCCATTTTGAGTTTCTTTCCTTTATCAAAGCAGATCCAAGAACCTGTGTTGGCAGCCACCCTGAGGACTCTTGGGGTGTTTGCTGCTACACTTGCCCAGGGTCACACAGCTAGTTTTTGTGTTAAGTGTCTGAGGCCAGATTTGAACTCAGGTCCTCCTGACTCCAGGGCCGGTGCTATATTCACTGCACCACCTAGGCACCCTGTAAGTTATATTTTAAAAAAATAATTAATAACTTTTTTACATTTAAGAAACTTTGCAGTTACACCACATTGATTCGATTTGACAAACTTTTATTAAGCACCTATTATATTAAGGCACTTTGTGAGGTGCTAAGGATACTAAAGCAAAGACAAAGCAGAACCTGATCTCAAATATTTTGTATTCTGAATTCAGCTTGTACGTTGCTTAAGTGGTTTGCATAAATTCTGTTGAATCATTCTGTATTCCTTTGTCTATGCATCTGCATAGACCATTAAGCAATGCCTGAGATACATATACTCCCTCCTCATCTCTGCTTTTTGAAATCTTTCTCTTTCTTCAAAGCTTAGTTGCCACGTGCATAAAAAAGAACAATAATTTCTTCAGGTGAAAGTGATCTCTTCCTCCTCAGATTTTCCTAGACTACTTTATGTAAATGGCTCCTTTATCCCAGCATGGGTAAAATGGAGAAAACACTGGATATGAAGTAAGAAGACTCAGGTTCAGATCCTAACTGCCCAACTTATATCTCTGTGATCTTGGGTAAGATGCTTATGTTACTTGAACTTCAGTTTCCTTATCTATAAAATAAGGGGATTGGACAGAATTACCTCTGAGGTCTCTTCTTGCTCTAAATCTAAATCTATAACCCTATCATTTCCTATCTCATTTTAACTTGTACGTATCTGTTGACATGCTTTATATTTTTCTGTTGGATTGTTGGATCCTCACCATGACTTCCATTGTTTCATCCCCTTAAGTATTCTTTCAGTCCATCAACCTTAATTTGTCTTTCTTCCTTTCCTAATTGACACTGCAGTAACCAGTTCAACGTCATACAATGTCCTCTACTTTCAAATCCCTTTCTTCCAGATGTTGTTCATGACTCAACCTTGGATTATTCCTGTCATCCCATCCTCCCTTCTTTCTCATCTCATTACTCAGATGTCTTCTACCACTTAACTACTCTTTCACACCCTACTCAAATGAAGAAGTGGCCTTATTACAGCTTCTGAGCTTAATATTCCACCAAAACTGTTCTCCCCAAAGTTACCAGTGACCTCTTAACTAAAAGAGCCTTTTCTCAATTCTCATACTTCTTTAGCCTTTGATACAATTGATCACCTTCTCCTCCCTTTTCTTGTTTTTTGTCTGTTTCTTGTTAGTCTCCTTTTCTGGATTCTCATCCAGACCATGTTCTCTAACCACATGTGGTCCACAGGATCTTAAGGCCCTCTTTATTTCACTTGGTGATCTCATCAGTTCCTGTGTATTTAATTACCATCTCTATGTTGATTTTTTCCACCTATACCTCTCTTGCCTCAACTGACCTCCAATCTCCAGTGCCTTTCAGACATCTGAAATTTAATGTTCAGTAGACATCTGAAACTTAATATATCTAGAATAGGACTCCTTATATTTTCCCTACCCAAACTTTCCCAGCCCCCTACCTTCCCTATTACTTAGAGGGCAATGCCATTCTCCTAGTACATAGGCTTATAACCTACATGTTGACCTTGACCATTCACTCTCTCTTCTTCACCTTAGCCAATCTGTTGCCAAGGCCTGTTGATTTCACTCTCCCTTCTCTACTCTGACACTGCCATCATTCAAGTCGATGCCCTCATCACCTGGCTCCAAGACTGTTGCAGTAGCCTGCTGTCTGTCTGCCTCAAGCCTTGTCCCATTCCAGTTAACCATGGATGTCCTCCAGAGTTCTGCACTGGACCCTCTCATCTTCTCACTCTGTACTATTTGACTTGCTAATCTAATCTGCTCCCATGAATTCAATGGTCATCTCTGTTCTGATGATTCTTAGATCTTTTTGTCCAGCTATAGTAGTTGGTATTGCTGGATCAAAGGGTATGCACAGTTTGGTTGCCTTTTGGGCATAGTTCCAAATTGCTCTCCAGAGTGGTTGTATCAGTTCATATCTCCACTTACAATACATTAGTGTTCCAATTTTCCCACATTCTCTCCAACATTTGTCATTTTCCTTTTTTCTTATATTAGTCAATCTGATTGCTCTGAGGTGGCATTTCAGAATTGTTTTAATTTATATTTCTCCTATCAAAAGTGATTTAGAGCACTTCTTCATATACCTATAGATAACATTGGTTTCTTCATCTGAAAAATGCCTGCTCATATCCTTTGACCATTTATCAATCGAGGAATGGCTTGTATTCTCATAAATTTGGATTAGTTCTCTATATATTTGAGAAATGAGGCCTTTATCAGAGATACTTGCTGTAAAGATTGTTTCTGAGATTTCTGCTTTCCTTCTAATCTTGGTTTTGTTTGTACAAAAGCTTTTCTATTTAATATGATCAAAATAATTTATTTTGCATTTCATAACGCTCTCTATCTCATTTGGTCATGAACTCTTCCCCTCCCCATAGATCTGACAGGTAGGCTATTCCTTGCTCTTCTAATTTGCTTGCTTTGTTGTATCTGCTACCTCTTAGTAAGTTGTAGTTTCCTTCCTTATCCCTTTTAATTAAAAGGGATTTAATTAATTAAATTTAACTTAAATTTAATTAATTTAATTTATTATTATTAAATTTAATAAATTTAATTAAAATATCTGTTTTTGCTTTTACTTTGTAAAAAATCTTAGGATAAGGATTGCTACCTTTGCTTTTTTTTTTTTTACTTTAACTGACACACAATAGTGTTTGCTCCAGCCCCTTACCTTTATTCTGTGTGTGTCTCTCTGCTTCAAGTGTGTTTCTTGTAAACCACATATTGTAGAATTCTGGTATTCACTTCTTTCTTATGACAGAGTTCATCCCATTCACACGCACAGCTATGATTACTAACTGTGTATTTCCTTCCATCCTATTCTTCTTCCTACTTGTTTTCTCTTTCCTTTCACCTTTTCCTACCTCACCAATGTTTTGTTTCTGTCTACCACTTTCTCTAATCTTCCCTCCCTTATGTTAGTCTCTACCCCAACCCCCCTCCTATTTCCTTGTTGGTTAAGAAGGATTTCTCTATTAAACTGATCATGTCTATTAATCTCTCTTTGAGCCAATGTTGACGAGAGTAAGGTTCAAGCGATGCCATTGGCCACGCTTCCATTTTCCCCTCCATTGTAAAAGTTCTTTCTTGCCTCTTCTTGTGAGATAATTGGCCCCATTTCACCTCTCTCTTCCTGCTGCACTCTGTGTACTCCTCTTTCTCATCTCTTAATTTTTTGTGTCATTTCCTTAAATTCACCTTATTACCCATATCATCTATGTGTGTTCCTTCTATCTGTACTGTTAGTGATACAATTTTTAAGAGTTACAAGTAGGTTAAATTTTTGGTTTAGTTGTGGTCATCCCCCTTTAAAAGCTTGAAATTTTCTATTTCATTGAATGACCATTTTTTTTTCACCTTCATGTATTCTGCTTAATTTTGTCAGGTAAGTGATTCTTGGTTGTAGTCCTCACTCCTCTGCCCTCTGGAATGTCTTGTTACATGACTTCCAATCCTCGTATGTTGCAGCTGCCAGGTCCCATGTGATCCTTATTTTGACTTCCCAATATTTGAATTCTTTCTTTCTGGCCATTTGCAGTATTTTCTCTTTGACCTGGTAATTTTGGAATTTGGCTAAAGTATGCCTTGGCATTTTCAATTTGGGATCTCTTTCAAGAGGTGATTGGTGGATCCTTTCAATAACTATTTTACTTTCTGGCTCCAGGACCTCAAGGCAGTTTTCTTTGATGATTTCCTTAAAGATGCTGTCAAGGATTTTTTGATTATGGCTTTCAAGTACACCAATAATTTTTAAATTGTCTCTCCTGGATCTACTCTCCAGATCAGTTGATTTTACCAATGAGGACTTTTATGTTGTCTTATATTTTTTCATTCTTTTGTTTTTGTTTGTCTGATTCTTGATATCTCATAGAGTCATTAGTTTCCACTTGCCCAATTCTAATTTTTAACATATTGTTTTCCTCAGTTAGCTTTTGTATTTTCTTTTCCATTTGGCCAGTTGTACTCTTTAAGGAATTTTTTCCCCCAGTGGATTTTTGTATCTCCTTTTCCATTTGGCCAGTTCTACTTTTTAAGCAGTTTTTCAAACTCTTGACTCTTTTCTCATAACTCTCATTTCTTTTCCAAGTTTTTCTTCTTGTCTCTCTTATATGAGCTTTTCCATAAGATATTTCTGGGTTTGAGACCACTTCCCATTTTTCTTTGGGCTTTTGCCTATAAGGTGTTTTGACAATGTTGTCCTCTTCTGAGATTGTCTTTTTCTTCCTTGTCACCATAATGACTTTCTATGGTCAGATTCTTTTTGTTGTTGTTGTTGTTTTTAGCTCATTATCCTGCCCCCCCCCTTTTTTTTTTTTACCTTTTTTAGCCTTTTTCCTTTCTTTTAAACTTGATCTCTGCTCCAAGGGTGGCAGGGTGTACCATCTCCTCAAGCAGTTTACTCTTATGAACTTCTTACACTGGCCCAGAGGCAAGTCTACCTCTTTGCCCAGGGCTACACTGAGGCAAGGGGTAGTTTTTAGAGCTGGAATCTACTGTTCCCTTAGCTATGCTAAGGCACATGGGGGTCCTGGTGTTGGAATTTGCCTCTTGCACCACACTGGGGATAAGCATCTTCTACTGGTTTGCTAAGGTGGGGCTTGTTGCTGACTTGCTGGGACACCTCCCATCCTGGGCCTCACTCCCCTTTCACCCAAGTGAGATGGACCTTTCTTGCTGATCCTTCAAGTTTCTTGGGCTAAAAAAATTGTTTCACCACATCTTTTTGCTGTTTTTACTCTTCCAGGGTTTGTTTTGGGACTTTATTTTATAGTTGTTTGGATGTGAATATGGAAGAATTATGGTGGTTTGCAGCTTACTCTACCATCTTGATTCCTGAAAGTTCTGTCCTCTCTTATAATCTTTCTATTGCACTTCTACATTATCTCTTATATCTCCCCCTTCCCTCCACTCATATGACCCTCTCCCCACTTTAGACCCTCATTATCTCTTGTTTAGACCATTATGATTTTGCATTTTAACTGGTTTCCTTTTCTCTAGTCTCTCCCCTTCCCATTCATTGTCCTCATAGTTTCCAAAGTGATATTCTAAAAATAGTTATAGCCATTGTCACTCCATTTTCCTTCTGTTGCTCCTAGGATAAAATATAAAATTTTCTGTTTGTCTTTTAAAATTCTTCACAGTTTGGCTCTGTCCTATCTTTCTAAGTTCATTTTTTTATTCCATAAATTAACCCATATGTTGTTTGACTATGGGTTACAGATATTTGATAAGGAGAAGATTTTACTGGTCTTTCAATTCCTTCAATCTTCTGATTGCCAGATTTATCTGTGATTGCAGAGATGGTATTGTACGTCCATGCACCACCAGCTATAGGACCCATGGTGCCAGATACCCATAGCCCATCTCTTCATTTTGGACTTGCCACAGAAGCTATCATTAGCATGCTGGCTAAATTTCAGTTTTCCTCATCATTTTTCTAAACAATGCACCATGACATGTTCCATAATTGCCAACAATTCCAAACTTTTTGGTATGTTTAGCCATGTTTCTCCAGGCCTGTAGCTCAGGGAGCCAAGAAGGAATTATACATGTGTGCTTTCAGGACCAGAAACTGGAAGCAAATTTTTTGGAGGTAGGACTCCCTTTCTAGGCTTATTAAATATTATTTACATTTACTCAGTTTCAGTACAGACAAAACTGGCCTTCTTGCTATTCCTCACTTGAAATATTCTTGAGGGCGAGACAAGATGGTGGCATAGAAGGAGGAAAACTCTGTGAGCTCCCCCCATAACCACCTCAAAAACCTATAAAGTATGACTCTAAACAAATTTTAGAGCTATAGAACCCACAAAGTGACAGAGAGAAACAAATCTCCTGCTGAAGATGGCCTGGCAGGTGGACAGGAAGGGTTTGTTGCACCAAGCTGGCAGCCAAGCCCAGCCCCACATGAGCCTGAAGTTTTAGTCCCAGGGCAGCCCCAACCAGCAGTGGCTGGAGCAGACTTTGAGAGAGTGGATCATCAGCAGCTGTGGTGGTTTCCAGAATTATCAACACATAAATGCCAAAGACAAAGTGAGAGGTCTGTGTGGGAACTCTGTTGGAATTGGGAGGACAGAGCATGGTCTGGCCTCTGCCCCTGGAGCGAGAAGTGGCGGAGGTGTGGCAGGGGAGCAGTCACTTGCACACAGCTGCTTCAGAGCTCCTGGCCTGCAGATCACAGGGGGACCAAGCGACCATTCAGAGGGTAATCGCTCTTTCTTTAATCTGCTTGGATCTGGATCATGGTCTTGGGTGGAGGTCATGGGGTGTGACCACTAAGCCAGAGCTTGTGGTGTCTGGAGAGAGGGCACCCAACTGATAGCTCTGGCAGCTGCAAAAACCCCAGTGATTTGGGACAAAGCTCTCCTCTCTGGAAGCAGAGTTTTACTGGGGCAAAAAGCTCAAAAGTCAAATAATTGAGTGGTAACATGAAGAAGCAAAGGAAGCAAAGCAAGCACAACAATCAAATCTTAGATTTCTTTTTTGGGGGCAAAAAGATCAAAGTGTGGAATGGGAGGAAGACAATGAAATCAGAACTGCACCAAAAGCTTCCAAGAAAAATATGAATTGGTTACAGGCAATGAACGAGCTCAAGAAGGATTTTGAAAATCAAGTAAGAGAAGTGGAGGAAAAATTGGGAAGAGAAATGAAAATGGAGCAAGAAAATCATGAAAAGAGAGTCAACAACCTGAGTCAAGAAAGTAACACCTTAAAAAATAGACTAACTCAAATGGCAAAAGAGGCCTAAAAAACCAATGAGGAAAAGACTGGCTTAAAAAGCCAAATTTGCCAAATGGAAAAGGAATTTCAAAAGCTCACTGAAAAGACTAATTCCTTCAGAATTAGACTGGAGCAAATGGAAGCTAATGACTTTATGAGAAATCAAGATACTATTAAACTGATCCAAACAAATGAAAAAATAGAAGGCAATGTGAAATATCTCATTGGAAAAACCACTGATGTGGAAAATAGATCCAGGAGAGATAATTTAAAAATTATTAGACTAACTGAAAGCCATGATAAAAAAAAGAACCTGGAAATCATCCTTCAAGAAATTCTCAAGGAAAATTGCCCTAATATTTTAGAACCAGAGGCCAAAATAGAAATTGAAAGAATTCACTGATTATCTCTTGAAAAAGATCCCCAAAAGAAAACTCCTAGGAATATTATAGCCAGGTTCTGGAGTTTCCAGATAAAGGAGAAAATATTACAAACAGCCAAGAAGAAAAAATTTGAGTATTGTGGAAGCACAATCAGGATAACACAAGATCTGGCAGCTTCTACATTAAAGAATTGAAGGGCTTGAAATATGATATTCCAGATGTCAAAGGAGCTAGGATTAAAACCAGGAATCACCTACCCAGCAAAACTGAGTATCATGTTTCAGGGGAAAATATGGTCCTTCAGTGGAATAGAGGACTTTCAAGCATTCTTGATGAAAAAACCAGAGTTGAATAGAAAATTTCACATTCAAATACAAGAAGCAAGAGAAGCATGAGAAGGTAAACAGTGAAAAGAAATCATAAGGAACTTATCAAAGTTGAACAATTTATATTCCTACATGGAAAATTGATAATTATAACTTATGAAACTTTTCTCAGTATGAGTATAGTTGAAGGGAATATAAATGTATACATATGTATACATACATATATATGTCTATATAGGAGGGTATATGTGCATATGAATACATATGTGAGTGCATATATATATGTGTACAGGTATACATAGACAGAGGGCATAGGATCAATTGATAAGAATAAAATTAAGAGGTGAGAGAGGAATATAATGAAAGTAGATAGGGAGGGACAGAAGAGGGCAAATTATCTCATATAAAAGAGTCAAGGGAAAACTGTTACAATGGAGGGGAAGAACAGGAAGGCAAAAGGGAATGCGTCAACCTTATTCTCATTGAATGTGGCTTAAGGAGGGAATAACATGCACACTTAATTGGGTATCTTAACCTACAGGAAAGTAGGGGGGGAGGAGATAAGAGGAGGGATGATAAAAGAGAGGGCAGATGGGGGGGAGGTTAGTTAGAAGCATACACTTTTGAAAAGTAATAGGGTCAAAGTAGAAAATAGAACAAGTGGGGGGTGGGATAGGATGGAGGGAAATATAGTTAATCTTTCATAATATATCCACTATGGAAATGTTTGCATAACTACACATGTACAATTTATATTGAATTGCTTATCTTCCCTGTAAGGGGGGGAGGTAACAAGGGAAGAAGGGAAAGAATCTGGAATTCAAAGTTTTAAAATAAAATGTTTATAAAAATTACTATTATTATTATTATTTTGCATGCAACTGGGAAATAAGATATACAGACACTGGGGTATGGAGATCTATCTTGCCCTACTGGAAAGTCAGAGGGGTATGGGAGAGGATATAGGAGAGAGCAGATTGGGAGAGGGGGTATTCACTGGGATAGCTGTTTTGGGGTGGTGGGTAGGGGAAAGACAGGGAGAAAATTTGCAACTCAAAATCTTGTGGAAATGAATGTTGTAAACTAAAATTTAACAAAATTATATTTGAAATATTCTCTATTCTTTTGCATTTGTGCCTTTGATCAATTATGTCCTCACTTCCCTTCCCTCTTCCCTTCCTTTCTTTTTCCATCCCATTCTCTCCCTGCTCTCTGCTCCTAGGGGCTCACCATATTAATTCCAAATGTAGTGCAGAAACTCAACTGACTTTAGACCTACTGCAGGTTAGAACATCTTAACCTTCTCAAGTAGCATGGTTTATAGGCATGTGCAACACACCCAGCTCTCATCATCTCCACAATCTCTGGTTTCTTTCAAAGCTTAGCAGAGCAATCAATAAACATTAATTGAGTGACTATTATGTGCCAGGCCCCATGCTAAATGCTTTTCTGTGCTGCTCAGATATTAGTGTCCCACCCCCATCTCCAATTACCTTATATCTACTGTATAAATCTTAAGTCTTTCCTTATGTAAACTCTTTGGGGTACTCCCTTAAACTAAAACTCACTCTCAGAGGTTGAGTGTGTATACAAGAAGATGACTACGACTTTGGGGTTCTAGTGCCAACCCTTTGGATTTCCCATTGTCAGTAGATTTAATTAACTTTGGCAAAGGCATTTACTAAGATGCTATAGTAAGTAGTTGGTTAGAAGCATTTCTTGAAAGCCTGGGGTACAGTCCCCCACAAATAAATACAGCATCATAGAAAGAGGATACTCAGAGTTAGAGTACAATGGTAGTGAAACACATATAGAGAGCACATAGGGCAAAGGGGTAATGATCAGCTCCTGGTACTGAAAGCTTTTCTGCACTTCATAAAATCTGTAATTCCCTCATTAGATACCTTGTTATTTACAGCTCAGACATCTTCATTGAAAAGGTTAGGTGGGGGGAAGGGGAAAAAGTCCAACAGTCTACTCCCTATTCCACCTCCTCAAGCAGTTTACTCTTATGAGCCTCATTTTCCCTCCAGTTTGGTCTCCAGTTCTCCAGCTAGAACTCTTCCACCATTGAACTTTTGGACTCCCAAGATGACTTGATGTTTTTACACACTGACCCAGAAATACATCATATTCTCTTAACCAATTAGAAGACTTTTTCTTTGTGGTGTCAGCTGTTGGCTAAAGCTTTCTAATCATTTAGAGTTGACTGAAGACTTATTTATACATTGTAGGATTTTTGGAAAACTTAACAGTTGCTACTCTCTTGATTAATCTGATATATCTCTGCCTTTCTGTGATTACATTAACTGATGTGGGGCATGAAACCCCACTCTGACATGTATATACTTACATGTATACATGACAGGTCCGTGGAGGCAGGAGCTATTTCTTTCTTGTCTTTGTATCCTAATATTTAGCACAATGCGTAGCATGTAATAGGGGCTTTTAAAGTGTGTATTGATTAAAAAAAGAAGACAACAACTATCATTTTCTCTCTTTGTATCCTCAGGTTCTAGAAAGAGTAACTTTGTACTTCATTGTTTTTTGTTGTTTATTGAATCAAATGCTTATGGATGTAGATAAAATTCCTTTTCAAGAAATTCCAAAAATGGAAGCATTGTATAATATAAAAATTTCTAAATCTTTTATTCTAATGATCTTATGGAATTTATTGTTATGAGATTTGACTTATTTTAGGAGAGTGTTCCATTTATCTGTTTGGATACTCTGAATACAAAATTTGATATAGTAGTTATATATAGCTGTATGTAGCTTGATTTATTTACATCTTATTTCCCCATTAGATTGTAAACTCTTTGAGGACAGACATTATTGTTTGCTTCTTTTTGCATCCCCAGCACTTAACAGAATGCCTGAAACATTGTAGGTGCTTAACAAATGTTTATTGATCGATTAATTGGATTCAAACAGTGATTCTTATTTGTCTTATTGCTATAATAATGGGATTTATTTTGAATGTTTTAGATCCAGTTAAGGAATATGGTTGTACTCCATGGCCTAAGGTAGAAAATTTAATTAAGAAGTGTCTGAAAGAAAATCCACAGGAAAGACCAACATCTGCCCAGGTTTCTGTTTTTAAATTTATATATAAATAGCCATTATTATGTTTGTTTGAAGTTCTACCAGTTAAGAAGAGATTTGGGGTTTTATATTGTAAGAAAAGTGTTATTAAATTCAACATTTTCTCATCCTGAAAGAGGAAAGTGCTTTTGGTTAATTTTTTTTAAGGATCCAGTTCTACAATCCTGTTGACTGATTGCTCCTTTTTGCCATTTGAACTAGCTTTTGACAGGTATTAACCACATTAATACGATAGACAAACTTTTATCATACTGTAATGACTTTCTGAATTAAATTATTTTTCATCTTCATCATTCCTATTAATCCTGTAGATATTCTCCTATGTTTTATATTAAAATAAAGCACATGAGATTGTGTGGGTCCAAAATATCATTATCTAGAATCTATTGATGATTTTTTTTTGGTATTTGGCTCATTTGGACCAAAGTTAAGTTTAAATTACTTTTAAAGTTAAATTACTTTAAAAGTTAAGTTTAAATTACTTTTATGTGATAGAAAATTTATCTTTTAAAACTTATCTCTTTACTTATTACTTTAAAATATTATTAATCTCTAAGTATGTTTTTAATCTCTCATCCTGTATGATTCTTTCTGAACAATCTGGTCTGCATATTGTAGTATAGAATTCATATTTAGCTTGGTGTTCTGTTGTTTTCCATCCCTGCCTCTCAAGTTATAATGTCATTTTGCATAGGTCTTGAGAAAAAATAAACATAGATTAGAGATTAATTTATGAATTTTAGATTTTTTGGTAAAGGTTGTACTTGGTTATACTTTCATAAGATTTCTCAAGGCAAAGTGTTTCAAATTAATTCAGTCTGTTTTTAATCAATTTTTCTCTTGTAGGTGTATGAAATTTTGAACTCAGCTGAATTAATATGTCTAAGGAGATATATTTTAATACCCAAAATATTTGTAGCAGAATGCATGGTTGCCACAAACCAAAGCAGCAAGAATGCAGTTATCTGGCTGGGTAGTGGGAACAATGATACAGGACAATTATCCTGTCTTGAGATAAATACTGAAAGACATATCTCTAAGGTAGGGTTGCTTGTTATCAATGTACCAAAAAATTTCAAATTTAGGTTTTTTAAAAAAAAATTTATTGTCAAATAATTTAAAAGCATTGGGTGACTAATATACTAGCTTGATAATGGTCACCAGAAATAGATGAATGCAGGAGAGCTACTTTTATGAAATAATTTTTATGACTAAAAATATTTTGTTTGGGTTTTGATGTTACCTCTGTGGTTTAAAAAGCACTGTATGTACATGATAAAATTGTATTAGTTAATAAGATAATAAAATCTATAGCTAAGAGAGAAGAAAATATATTACTCTGGCCATTCTATGCTAACAAATGTTGTATCTGACTTCTTTTAAGATCAAGCTTGCATAACTCTACTAATAAAACTTTCATTAAATCATATTCAGAGCCTGTTTTATTGGTATTTGTTTTGTAAGATATTAAATGCATATTGTAGTTATTTCATTTTAATCTTCAAATAGGGACAGATTTGTTAGTTATTACGTGATATTCAAGTTTTCCTTAATGAAACTGGCACTGAAAACTCTATTTTAAAAGTTAATTGTATTCCATTGGCAGGATATGACTGAGAGTAGAATATTGTGCCTCGCCCTTGTGTATCTTCTGGTTGAAAAGGAAAGCTGGATTGTGGCAGGAACACAATCTGGCACCCTATTGGCAGTGAAGACAGAAGATGATAAAAAGGGCCACATGCTTCAAAGAATGACTGACTCTGTTACTTGTTTATACTGCAATTCGTTTTCTAAGCAAAGGTATCTTGACAAATTTGAACATAGTGGGGAGAAACAGTTTTCAATTGTCTACATCTATTATATGTACAATTTCCAGGGAAACAAGACATAATTGATACTGTTTTAACATGCTGTAATTGTTTTTCATATACCAAAGAAAATAGATGGCATATCTACTTTCCTAGATGCACTGTAAGCATTATGGACTTTGTAGAATAATGAATTATGGCGGTTTTTCTTTGGGATCCTGGATCTCATCTTATGATCTATTTTTTCCTTTTTTGGCACTCTACCCTAGGCATATACTTTAATGCTCTACCAATTAATATGAAGCCACATCAACTATTGTAAAAATAGCTTACCTCTCTAAGAGGTGAGCTATGTTAAGCCAGAGGAATGAACAATGTTTAAGGCATAAGTGACAGGTTAAAGTAAAGGTAGGGAATTATTATAATTCTTTTACCTGGCTCAGGGATTGAAGGGGAATAGGAATCTCATCCCTCTTCCCCTTATATCATACTGTAGAGTACGCAATCTTATTTTGCATTGATATGTCAGAAACTTACATCATTAAGGTTTGAGCAGCTTTCAAAATATGGACTCCACTTCCAGTTTTGGTATTGAATTAATTTTTCCTTAATAATGGCCCTTTCTCCTTTTTTTTTTCATTTCAGCAAACAAAAGAATTTTCTTTTGGTTGGAACTGCAAATGGCAGACTAGCTATTTTTGAAGACAGAAATGTTAAGGTAAATGTTAAATGAATTTTCTATGAAAATAATAATGTTTTGTCTCTGAAAATTCTTTGAAGTCAAGGACCAGGGAAATGAAGTGGTACTAGGCTTGGAGTTAAAGCATGGGGTCCATCCTGGCTCTGCCACTTTTCAGCTGTGGCACATTGGGCAAGTTATTTTGCCTCTCTGAACCACAGTTTTCTCAGCTTTAAAATGAAAAGGATTCAACTAGATAACTTCTCAGTGTCCTCTCTTCTCACCATGTTTGATCCTATGATCTTAAATTTCTATATTGCCCATAGAACTCAGCATACAGGAAGCACTCAAGGAATACTTATTTGTTCACCTGTGAGTTGCCGAGAAGGTGCCAGCTGACCTTAGTAAAGGAAGTTTTCTTATCTGGGAATTCTCTCTATCAGTGCAATCATAAACTTCATCCCAATCCCTATACTAATTGAGTAATACCTGCCTAAGTCTTAATGAGCTGAGTTCAAGAACAACATCTGGCTGTTCTTTTTTTAAACTTTTTGATGCCATTGACTCTGTGCAAGTACGTCCTCCATGACAGAGTTGCTTTATGCCTTACTTAATATTGAGAGTGAGCACTTATCTCTGTTGTTTCAGCTGTTAAAAAATCTTCTATGATTATCACATATAGATGAGAGATACCTTCTTGTTGGTTGGCAAGTAAGCCAGTTGAACTGGAAAGTATCGAGGCAATAAAGTTGGATAACAAACATCTTTACTCTCATTTTGATTCATGACACTATATCAATTTTGGACATTGATCTATCTAACAGTGCCAAGAATTTTTGGAGCAAAAACTTTTCAATAGTGGTGAATGATTGTTGAGTAGGTAGAGGCTGCAAGGATGAGAAAAGCAATTGCAAAGCCACTTCTCCTCTACTCTGCAAGTAGAAAAATCCATTAGATCTGGGATCCTAAACTGCTTCCACGAGAGTTTCGGGGGAAATAGTGGCCTAGTGGGTGGTTTGACCCAATTCACTCATGTGGCCTCCTCTGTCTTTCTCTGGGTGTCTTGTTCCTTCAGCTAGACTGGTTTTCTTGTCTGCCCTTTAAAAAGAAAAGCGATTAAACTTTTAACTAATACCTTCTCGATGTGTGCTCCAGAGGGAGTCAAAGACAGAAAGGCTCAGTACTAAAATATTCAAAGCAGTATTTTTCTTAGTAGCAAAGAATTGGAGAATAATTGAAAAAGGTATATAAATGAAATATAATATTTATGTAATAAGAAATGAGGAATATGAGAAATTTAAAGAAATGTGGAGAGATTTTTATTAAATGATAGCAAACAAAATAAAATGAACCAGAAGGACAATACAATATATACTGTTAGAAGAATGTAAATGAAAAGATCACTAAAATGAGTTTTCATGAAACATACTCCCTCATGATGGGAGGATAGGAAGAAAGAATATTAACATGTATACATATATACATTGTTAGATGCAGTCACTGCATCAGATATTAGCTTTTATTGTTTTTGTTTGTCAGGAGGGAGGGAGAAGGATTTCTTGTTCAGTCTAGAGAGAAGAAGGGATAAGAAATGACCATAACATAAAGATAAAAGTGATTAGCAAAACATTTTAAAAAGAATTGTATAGAATCAAAAGGTCTAAATGAATTGTTACCTGTATTATTGGAGGAGGTGCCAATATCATAAGAGCCAACCATCTATCAATAAGCATTTTGTTAAGCATCTGTATACTAGACCCTATGCTAGTAATACAAATACAGTTGCAAGACAGTTACTCTCAACAAGTTTGCATTCTGCTGGATCAGTTGAAGAATGGAAGGAAAAAGCACTTGCCATGTACCAGGCACTGTGCTAAACTCTTTAAAAAATATTGTCTCATTTGATTCTCATAACAACCCTTGGAGGGAATTACTTATATTATCCCCATTTTATGTTTGAGGAAAGTGAGGCAAGCAGAGATTTGTGAAGAAGTGTTGAAACAAATTGCCAGTCACTATGTTTATCCAAGAAAATTGTTGAATTTATTCAAATAGAATAAAATTGAACTTCTATTATACATCTCATGTCATATTGATGTGGATATAATTGGCATTCAGTAATTATGCCAATAAAATATGAATGTCCAAATTATACTTTTGCATGTAGTGATATGAGCATTTTATCATATTTGAAGGAAAATAATGAAGTTAAGCATTAAGCTTTATAATAAAAAAGAAAGTAACCATCTAGGAGTTGAAAGTCCTGTATTTTACCTGTGATAACTTGACTTATGGCTAACTAACCTATAACATTTAGTTGCTTAAATATTTCAGTCTATGAAAATACATGTTCTAAGCTTTAAGATTTTATCCACGTAATATAAACCGCTAAAAAATATATGAGGTTGGAAGCCTGTTAAAAAACTACTTAATATTTAGTTTGATGTCAATGTTTTAGTTTGTTTCCTTTTCTCTGAATTATTAGTATTGGCTTCTGGGGCCATCTCTAGTCATCCTGATCCATAACTTGCGACTGGGCCCAGGTAGCTCTGAAGGAGAAAGTGAGGCTATTGACTTTGTATAGTCTCCCTCATTTAAACCAGTTCCCCTGCAAGTCATGACATCACCTTCCTAATGTCACGGTCCTCTTCAAGAACAAAGGACAGCAGCAATAACCACAGTATTGGCTTCAGTTACTTTGCCTATTGGTTTCATTCTTAGAAAATTTCAACTACTTTTTGGATTTAAATTATGTATGCATTATATTTTCTGAGAATGTCTTTTTTTCTTCCCTTTTTTGTTCAAGTTTGAAGGAGCTCCTCCTTTGAAGACATTAAATATAGGAAATGTCAGCACTCCATTAATGTGTTTAAATGAATCCATATATTCATCAGAAAAAAGTGTAATCTGGGGAGGATGTGGCACCAAGATTTTCTCACTTTCTAATGATTTCTCCATTCAGAAACTTATTGAGACAAAGACAAATCAACTGTGAGTTATTTCTAGTTAAATCCTAAATTTATCCGTTTCCTTATATTCTGCTCTTTTAAATTGTGTTAGTCATGATGGTTATAATTCCTGTTAATTATTTAATGATATTTAAGATGAGAGTCAGTGTGGTACAGTGCATAGTTTTCTGAACCTGAAAATAGAAGACTGAGGTTCAAGTCCTGGTTTTGACAGTAGTTCTGTGACAATGGTCAAATCTACAACTCGTAGTTATAAATATGCCGTGATGTTCATCACAGGGAATTTTTCAACACAGTAAAATCAAAGCCTTTGATATGTTGACAACATAACAAGTTAATTTCTAAAGTTTCTGTCATGTTTATTCTTACTGTGTTGTGAATCTGTGAAGCAAGCATCCCTATAGCTTCCTAGGGACTTTGTATTTGTAATTTGAAATAACCCCCACTAGATGGTGGTATTAGATTAAAACTGTAGGCACTGGCTGCTGAGAGAGTTTAGTTCAATTTAGCATAGTTGAATGCCTGCTATATGAAAGGCATTGGAAATAAAGAAGCAAAAATAGAATAGGAAGTTACGAACAGGAAGTGGGGAGAGAATAGAAACATAAAACCTAGGTCTAATTTGAGGTCTTCTTTCCACTTCAACTGATCAGTTGCATTTTAACTTTATTTTATGTACAGATTTTTATTTGGTCACTCATTCATTTAATAATAATTTTAAAGTATTTACCATGTGTAAAAGCTCTCTATAAAAATTATAGCCTTATGCCATCTCCTTCAGAATAATAAACCTCTGATGGCATACTCCATATGGGATTCCAAGGTTTAACTGTTTCCTTTGCAGAAGAATCTTTTAAGCTGTTTTGGCCAAAAGATTTTTGGACGTATCTGCTATCCTCTGAAAAGCTCCTGTTCTCTCCTCAGCCTACTCCTTCTAACGGTTATTTGATTAGTGCTTCATCATCATCAATAATATTTATTGAGGACCTACTTGCTATATGCCTTCACAGCAAAACTCATGAAGTACTTCTTTATCCTGTTTTTTTTTTTTGTGCCCTCTCTCCTTAAGACTTGATTCATCAGTTACCTTTACTTTTGTGTTTCTTGTTTGTTACTTTTTGTGTTTTTGCTGTCCCCACCTTTCCTTTCTTGATTATGTATCTTTCTACCTTAGATAGACTGGCTATTGGGAAAACATATAAACCTCCCATATGCTGAATATGGTAGTTATGCTCATGGGAAATTTTATGAAGGTCGGGGCATAGTGTACAGAATAATAGATTTTAAAAGAATGATAGTTATAAAAAATAATAATAGTTATAAAAATGTTATTAGTCCAACATATGCCCCCATATTCTTGCCAGACTTCTAGATCCTATTGTCATTTATCTCCAATAGAGATTATGTTAAATGTAGTCAAAATTTCCAGTTAATAAATCTCTGAGTATTCTCTATATCTGGAAACACCCCTCCAGATTGAAAGCCTTACTATTCCATTGATCTATCTAATCATTTGACCTATCATGGTTTTCTACATTGAGAGCAAAACACTGAAGAGCAAAATACTTCCTTTGGCCCATCAAAAATTCTTAACTTTGGGATTCAAGAAATACAGTTCTTTCTTTGGCCCACTCTCACTCAGCCCTTCTTCTGAAGATATTCTTTGCAAATGCTCTTGTAGTTGATAGGATCATAGAGAGGAAGAATTGAAAGGGACTTAGATGTCAGTGAATCCAAACTTCTTCTTTTTTGGGGGAGGGGCTTTTTTTTTGAAGGGGCAGTTGGGGTTAAGTAACTTGCCCAGGGTCACATGGCTAGTAAGTGTTAAGTGTCTGAGGCCAGATTTGAACTCATGTCCTCCTGACTCCAGGGCTGGTGCTCTATTCACTGCACCACCTAGCCTCCCCCTAAAGTCTTTCTTAAGAGGTAGCATGATGTAGTACAAAGAAGTATCAGGGACTTGGGATCTTCAGCAAGTAATGTCACTTTTATTGCTTTAATTTCCTTAGCTGTAAAATGAGGTAGTTGGACTAAGTGAGCTCTAACACGTGTTCCAACTCTAAACCTTAGGACATCAAATTTCTGGCCATTGTGCAGCTGATTATAATGACAACTTAGGATAACTTGTTATAGTTACACTATTTAGCATATAGACTTTTATATGCAGGACTTGACACTGTTGCCCACTGCTCCGCCTCATAAATAGTATCCTATCTCTGTGTGTCTGTGACACTACCAGCACTCTTTTGTTTCTCTTCCTGCATTTCTAAGTATTCCTTCTCTGGCTCCTTTTATGGCTCTTTCTCTTCTCTTGGTCTTTTTAGTTGCATAATTATTTTGAAAATAGTGTCTTTATCCTTAATTTCAATTGAGAAAAGAAAAATAATTTCCTTAGAGAGGATTGTAAATGTGGAGTTGATCTTAGAGTTTGAAAAGTTTATTTTTCAGACTGAAATACCTCATTTGTAAACTCTAGGATAATACTTCTTATGCGTACGTCCAGTGTTGTCCTTTCATAACTCTAAATGTAGGTGTTTAAATCCCATTTCCTCAGTAGTCCAAATAATCTATATTTTGTTGCAACATCCTAAATCTGCTTAGTAAATTAGTATTTTTCATTGTTCTTTTTTTTTTGTATTGAAGTAGTATAATTTAGTGTATAGAGTCCTGGACTCAGGTAAGTTAGGAAGACTTTAATCCTCCTTTTGACACAGTCACTTAACCTCTGAACCTCAGTTTTCTCAATGTAAAATGGAACAATCATACCTGTTTTAATTATCTCTCAGGTTTGTTATAAGACTCAAATGAGACTATGTATTAAAGTAATTTGCAAACATTAAAAGTATATATATATATATATATAAATATATATATATATAAAAGTTTTAGCTATTACTGCTATTTCTTTTTATTAAGTTTTCTTTTTCTTCTTTTTTTGCATTTTATTTCATATTTTATTTTTCCTCAGTTACCTGTAAAAACAATTTTTAACATTAAAAAAACTTTGAGTTCCAAATTCTCTCTCTTTCTCCCTCCCCACCCCCCTTCATTAAGAAGGAAAGCAATGTGATATAGATTATACATGTGTAGTAATGCAAAACATATCCATAATAGTCATGTTGTGAAAGAAAACATAGACAAAACACTCAAGAAAAATAAAGTAAAAAGAGTATGCTTCAATCTGTGTTCAGACAGTATTGATTCTTTGTCTGGGGATGGTTAACATTTTTCAGCATATATCCTTCAGAGTTGTCTTGGATAGTTGTATTGCCTGGCATGTCCTTATTCAAAAGGACTTGTTGGTTGACTTACAAACTGACTGACTTGAGTTGTTTTGTTGAATTTAATATTCAGTTCTTTTAAAAATTACATATATTTAAATGTTTCAAGGACTTAGTAATTTTGTTAAATAATTAATATTTTGTTTTGTTTTTCATCCATAGAGAAATTTATTATACACTTAAATATGGAGATAAATGATAACAGTCTCTTCTTTTGTCATAGGTTTTCTTATGCAACGTTCAGTGATGCCAACATCATTTCAATTGTGGTGGACAAAGCTATCTATGTAGCTAAGAAAAACAGCCATTTTGTTGAAGTATGGGATAAGAACACAGAGAAACTTTGTGTACTAATAGACTGTGCGCAATTTTTAAAGTAATTTTCCATTTAAAAAATTTTATGTCTTTAAGAATAAGTATCCTTTAGAAGTACTATTCAGTGTCACATGGCTCACATATAGGCAAGATTAAAAAGAGAGTGTCATATTCTTGAACCTTTTGAACACTATTATTTTAGGCATATACTGGATTTCATACCAATAAAGTAAAACCCTCTTATTTGTTGGTATCACAGATTGTTATTGAATAACTATTTTAAAATAGGCATTTACTCTATTCTTTGTGGGATCTGATCTGTGAAATGGTAAAATATGTGAAATATTGATTTATTTCATGATGAGGTGCTTTTATATCCTATCACTTTAAAAATATTTACTTCTTAATCACTGTTTCTTTCCTTGAAGATGTGAAGAATTGTCAGGTACAGAAGTTCTAGTATTTCTGTATCTTATATTTTAAAACAATATGTAAAATTATTCTTTTTTTCCCCTTTCATTTCCTCACTTGACCTTTATCATGAAAGACATTTCAAATTGCTTCAGATCAGAATTTTAAAGGTTTATGTTGATTTCTTTTTAATAAGTCGTATAAATGACCATGCAAAATTGTCTTTTTAAAGACTTTTTGGAGGCTTTTCAAAAATATTAAGTTTTTATTTTTGCCATTATTTCACAGACTTCCACATTAAGCAGATATAAACCTCTTTAGTTTCAGTAATCCCAACTCCTTGAACAACTCCATCTTACTTACTTTGAAGTTTCCTCTTGTTTTTTCATTAAATATTCCCTTCTCAGATAGTAAAGCCTATTGCTCTTTGGCATTCTGCTTTTATATAAAGTAGTTTAGAAACCTTTAAAAAGTTTTCATAATTTAGATAGAAAAAAATGCTATGTCTAAAGCTTTAATGAAACTTTTGTTCATGTTTTCAGGGACCATACAGTAATTTTAAACAAGGAATCAAATCATAAAATGACTTATTCTGGAAGAGTGAAAACCCTCTGTCTGCAGAAAAATACTGCACTCTGGATAGGTACAGGAGGAGGTCACATTTTACTGGTCGATCTTTCAACACATCGCATCATACACATAATTCAGAACTTTTGTAATTCTATTAGAGCACTGATGACAGTCCAGTTAGGTAAGTTGAATTCCTTTCTCTTTTATCCTAAGGTAAAACAATATGTAAAAGGTTATTTTCTATATTTAATCTATATGTTTAAAAATTAAACATTACATAAAAATAGGGTAAATAAATGCAAAAAAGAGCAGAGACCCATCTAACTGAAAAAAAAAGAGTATATACTGGCAGACATTTGAGGTTAATTTACTACTAATATTTAGTAACCAAATTTTCCTCTAAGTTTCCTGTTAGCAAAAGAAAAAAGGGAAATATTCTAACTTACAGTTTTAACCTTCTTGCAAAAAATAAAGCCTACATATTGATCTACAGAGCAAAACTTTTCTTAGAATGATAATCACAGAAAAATGTATTAAGTGCATCTTTTGCCTCCAAGTCCAGTGTTTTTGTATTATAGCGGATTTTCTCACACCCAGTTCTGGCAGCACAGCTCACAGTAATTCCCATTATTCACTATGCTGTGCTACACTTTCATTTTTCACTATAGTTTTAAATGTTTATCATCACAGAAAACATTACCGTAACATTGGACTTCAACTCAGAAGAGCTGGGTTCCAGCATCCTGAACAGAAGTAGCTCTGCTGAATGATATGAGACAAATCACTTCTCACTTTTAAGCTTCACCTTTTGCATATGTAATTTATACTTTTATAAATAATATTTATACTAACACCATTACTGGGTGAGAAAAAACCTTATAAATTATGAGGTACTTTATGATAATAATTCCTCATATTTGCATAGCATTATTTCAGGGATTTCAAAGGAGTTTCTCATATACTATAATAATCATTCACATTCATAGAAAGCTTTTAACAAAGTATTTTCCTTACAACAACCCTGTGAATTAGGTAATACAAGTAGTATACTCATCTTGAAAATGTAAACTGAGACTTAAGTGACTTGCTTATGGTCATATAACTACTAAGTGTAAGAGATGAGAATCATAACCAGGTCTCCTTCAAACAGTTCTGGCTCTTTTTCTACCAAACTATGCAACTTTGTCACAACAGCTCTGGGAGAGAGATTGGGACTAAACTTAATTTTATTGGTATAGGGAACTACTAGGTGATGAAACTCCCTCCAGAAATGGTGGTATCACCTCCTCGGCAACTTACTATCTTATATGGGACATATAGGCCATCTTGCCTAGATCACCGAGAAATTAGGTGACTTTCCCAAAGTCACATAGCTACTCTCAGTTACAGGGCAGGCTTGAACTGTGGTCTTTCTGTTTTCAAGGCCAGCTCTTTATCCACTATACTCAAATGTTTTTATCTACTACACAAGGCAAGGCAAGTATTATTGTACCTTTTTTAATATAAGGAAATATCTTCAAAGTTTCAGTAATTTGCCTATAATAACTTTACTAACAAATGGCAGAGCATTACTTTTCATTTTACAGAAAACTTTTCAGTAATCTATTTTACTGAGTAAGGTACATCATATGTTATTTATGTATTTTTGTGTGATAGTCATAATGGTAGGTTTTTTTAATTATATATTTTTTTTCTCTTGGGATTTGTCTATGGTCTTTATGCAGAGACAATCAAGCTTATGTCTCTGTGGGGGTTATAGTTAAAAACTGGAATTATAAATTTGTGCCCGAGGAATCTGTGTTTAAAATGTGCTTTCTGCTATATGTAAAGAAATTATATTTGTTGTTTTATTACAGGAATGATTTTAGCAGGTATTTTATTTCTTACTTTCTTTTTTTGTAAAGGGAGCTTAAAAAATGTCATGCTGGTTTTGGGGTACTGCCAGAAAAGTAATGAAAACACTCCGACTCAAAAAGGTAAGGGCCAATAGAAAAATAAGCCCTCATTCATAACTGTAACTACAAATTCTTGCACCTTGGACAAAAACTGTGTGTGTGTGTAAATTAATATATTGCATATTACATATAGATTTAGATAGATTTATATCTAATATGTAAAGTTATATATAAAGATATCTAACATATATTTATATCTAAATATGTAGATTTAGATTTATATCTATCTATGTCAATATATGCTGAGGCTAATGCAGTCTTGGTGTGCATTAAGAGAGACATAGCTTTGAAGTAATTGCCTGAGGGAATTACAGCATTAGTTCCACCTGTATTTTGCCCTTTTTAGACCTCATTTGTAATATTGTATTCAGGTCTGGGCAGCTTAGTTTAAGGACATTGATAACCCACAGTGTACAGACAAGGACAGCTAGAGTGGTAAAGGATGTTCAGTCCATGATGTAAGAAATTAAGTTGAAGGAACTGGGCATGGTTAGCCTGGAGAAGTCAGGTAGGGGAACATAATAGATTGTTCCATTTAGTCCCAGAGGGCAGAACTAGGAGCAATTGGGTAGGAAGTACAAAAAGGCAACTTTAGACTTTATATCAGGAAAAACTTGCAGGGCGGCTAGGTGGTGCAGTGAATAGAGCACTGGCCATGGAGTCAGGAGGACCTGAGTTCAAATCTGGCCTCGGACACCTAATACAAAAACTAGCTGTGTGACCTTGGGTAAGTCACTTAACCCCAATTGACCCTCCAAAAAAAAAAGGCAAAAAAAAAAAATATTGGGCGGCCAAGTAGCACAGCGAGTAAGAACACTGGCTCCAGTGTTGGGATGACCTGGAGATCAAATCCCGGGCTCAGACACTCAGCACCACACCCAGAAATAACTGGCCATGTAACCTTGAGCAAGTTACTTAACCCCAATTGCTTTAAAAAAAAAAAAACTTGCTAACAATTAGAACTGTCCAAAAAATGGAATAGATTTGCCTCTAGGTTGGGTTCTCCACCCTTAGAGGACTTCAAGAAGATGATGTGCCACTACTAGTTAAGTATTATCATAGTGGGAGTTATTTAAATATATAGGCTGGAGACCTCTGTGGTTTTCTTCCTTCTCTCAGATACTGTGATTATGTTATTTCTTTGATGCAGGGAGCTCCTGGTGAGGCACTTCCTTTGCTAACACAAATCAGCAGCTTCTGCACAACTTAGGGTTGATTGCCTGGGGCCACTAAGAGGTTAACTGACTTAACCAGCTCTTTTTTTTTTTTATCAAGAATGCTTGAAAATCCTCTATTTCATTGAATGACCATATGAAAAATTATGCTCAGTTTTGCTGGGTAGGTGATTCTTGGTTTTAATCCCAGCTCCTTTGACCTCTGGAATATCATATTCTAAGCCCTTCGATCCCTTAATGTAACTCAAATTTTTTCTTTTTGACTGCTTAAAATATTTTCTCCTTAACCTGGGAAGTCTGGAATTTGACTATCATATTCCTAGAAGTTTTCTTTTTGCTATCTTTTTCAAGAGGCAATTGGTGAATTCTTTCAATTTCTATTTTGCCCTCTGGTTCTAGATTATCAGGACAATTTTGCTTGATAATTTCTTGAAGGATGATTTCTTGGCTCTTTATTTGATCATGGCTTTCAGTTATTCCAGTAATTTTAAAATTATCTCTCTGGATCTATTTTCCTGGTGAGTGGTTTTACCAGTGAGATATTTCACATTGCCTTCTATTTTTTCATTTGTTTGCATTTGTTTTATAGCATCTTGATTTCTCATAAAGTCATTAGCTTCCATTTGCTCCAATCTAATTTTGAAGGAATCATTCTCTTCAGTGAGCTTTTGAAATTCCTTTACCATCTGGACAATTCTTTTTAAGGCATTCTTCTCCTCATTGGCTTTTTGGACCTCTTTTTCCATTTGAGTTAGTCTATTGTTTAAGGTGTTATTTTATTCAGTCAGCTTGACTCTCTTTTCATGATTTTCTTGCATCATTCTCATTTCTCTTCCCAATTTTTCCTCCACTTATCTTACTTGATTTTCAAAATTTTTCTTGATCTCCTCCATGGCCTTTGACCAGTTCATATTTTTATCGGAAGCTTTTGATGCAGGAGTTTTGACTTTGTTGTCTTCTTCTGATTCTATGTTTTGATCCTCTTTGTCACCAAAAAAAGATTCTGTGGTCTGATTGTGCTTCCTCTGTTTGTTCATCTTGCCAGCCAATTACCTGACTTTTGAGCTCTTTGCCATGGTAGAACTCTGCTTCCAGAGTGGAGAGAGCTGTGTCCCAAATTGCTGGGGTTTTTGCAAATGTTATCAGAGCTGTTGTCAGAAGTATGAGGAATGCACCCTCTCTACAGCCACAACGAGCTCTGGTACACTACCAGGACAACTTGGTGCAGTACAACAACATTTTGTCTCCAAAGTAATATTGCAAATAAATATAATTTTTGGTTAATAAATGCCAATATTATTATTTGTTTGCTTTTGTCATATGTAATATGCCTTTTCACACTTAGTTTATATAGTAGTATATGTAATGAGTTCATAAATGCATTCATAGATTAATATTTTTTTAATGACTAATTCTAAGTGACATTACCCATCAAAACACCAAGGACTTGTAATTTCAAGTGTGAAACTTCCAATGTGAAAATTCTCTCCATCCTGGCAGATTGATTTATAATCGGAAAGAACTGGCCTAAGTCACAGAACTAATAAGTATCAAACAAGTTTTGATCATATATCTTCCTAACTCCATGACATGCCATGTGCCTAAGATTAGATATGATATAGCAAATAATATATTATTATTCACAGTATCTTTCTGGATTGCCTTTTAAGACATGTTATTTTTTCCCCCCAGAAATGGAGTCTTGTTTGTCTATATGGGACATTAACCTACCACATGAAGTGGAAAACTTGAAGAAGCACACAGAAGTTAGAAGAGAATTAGGTGAAAAAATGAGAAGTTTTTCCATGGAGTAAGAAAGTCAATTAGAAAGCCACTTGTTATACGATTGTCTCTCATTTTAAAAAATTCTGTAATATGTCTTTTAAAAATATTTACAATGCAATGATCATTATTGAACATAGTCTAATATAAATGAACAAATGTCTGTATTTTCAAAGTGACTTTTATATGTACAAAATAACTACTAACATTATAAAAGTTCAGGATTCTAAGCATAAAGGAGTATTTTAAAAATTGAAGTATTATTATACTTCTTACAATGAATTTTTTAATAAGATAAAGGAAATATAATACAATAATGCTTATTTAGAATGTATGAACTCAATTGTTAATTTGCTAACTAAATCTAGCAGATTGGAAAAATTGTTTATGATAGTGAAAATCATCTTCTATTCAATAAGTTCTAATGTTGAAACTGTTGTTTTGTAAATCAGGATTTCAAAATAATGAGGATATTATAGCATTCAGTACAACTCATATGATACATTCCTACATCATGTGTAATTAGATTGCTTATAGTTATGACAAAAATTTTAAGCTTAGTAGTTATATTATTATTATAACAAATGAATGAGTCCCAAATAAAAGTATTTCCCAGTCTGAAAGAATGTTGTCATCAATAGAGCTAAGGGAAAATTTTGTGAGCTATAAGATGTCTGTTATCCCCTGTAATAAGAAGTACCTACAACAATGTGGTCTTGTGTAAAATAAATACAGTTTCTCTCTCTCTCTCTCTCTCTCTCTCTCTCTCTCTCTCTCTCTCTTTCTCTGTGTCACACACACTTAATAAAAACTCTGAATTTGTGATGTTATAATGTAATGTTGCCCTTCATTTTTTATTCAGACACTTATTTTGTTTTTAATTTTTGTAAAATGCCTAGACTGTGTTTTCTTGTTTCCTATACTTGTACTCTCTGAAATTCCTTCAAATCTATTTTCTTTCATTTCATTCTGGTAGAGGCCTTATTTTTAGGACTGGAGATATCGCTTACATTCTTTTATATTAAGAGAAAAATAACCAAATATTCATTGGTTGACTTAAGAAGAAACAGGATTTGTTGTGTAGTTGCTAAAAGTACTTGATGACTTTGGAAAACAATTTTCCATTTTTTTTTTCATTGTGGCATTTACTCTAAGATATTTCCACAGAGAAGATTTTGACCCCAGTGACTTGCTTGGGTTTCTTCAACTTATAAATAATTTCAAATTCTTAACCTTGAGAGTTATTCTGTGTTTTGGTAACTGCTTGAATAATTTCCATAGGCTTGATAAAGCAATAAGAGATGAATTTGTATTTTGAATTAATTATAAGGTATTATCACTTTCTATTTATATGTAATTTTCTAAGCTTAAGACCCTTATGGAAAATGTGTGTGAATTATATTTATCATGAAAAATAAACATCTTAAAATAATATTTGATAAAACTTTTATTTATGTTTTTTTTAAGTTCTTAAAGTATTTCAAGCAATTTTCATACTAAAATAATGATACAGTAGATAAAGAAGAGAAAAGGGAAGGGGCATATTTACATCAAGTGTATCAATTTTTAAAAATTTATTTATTTACTTTGAGTTTACAACATTCAGTTCTACAATCCCTTGAGTTTCAAATTTTCTCCCCCTCCCTTTTCTCCCCCCCTCCCCACTATGGTGGCATGCAATCAGATATAGTCTCAACAAATACCTTCATATTAAACATTAGTCAGGTAAGCATATCAATTTTGAATTTTTGTTTAGCCTTGATGATTTTCTATAGGTTGATTTAAATACCTGCATATTTAATGAGAGTTGGCATGCAATCCATGTTTACTTGTGATTTGAAATAGGAAGGAAGGAAAATTCAGCAAGGGAGGGGTGAGATTTATTAAGTATTTGCTATATGCAATGCCCTGTGTGAAGCAATGAGTATTCAACTATAAGCAAAAAGAAAGATAGTCCCTTGATGTCAAGTAGCTTACATTACAATGGAAGAAGACAACACATAAAGGGGAGTTGAAAAGTGAGGGGGTTGGTACCTGGTACTTTGGCATGGTTTTGAATTCCAAAAAGTCAGGAGCAGAGTCAGGAGTGGAATGATTTTTGAAGTCCTGATAGGACTAGATCTAGGAAGGGAATGAATATTAACTAGCCAGACACCCTCCACAGAATAATGTTAGAAGAGAAGGGAAGAGGATTGGGGGAGGTGTATTTCAGGGTGAAAAGACCATATGATTATTTGGATATTACATGGTGAGGAGGCCCCAGGCACTAAAGGAAGTTTCAGGATTATGACAGTAGCAGACATGTGGATTTGAAGTCCAGAAAGTAAGGTGCAGAGCCAGGAGGGGAATGGAATTTGGGTGGCTTAAGCCCAACTACCAGCTGAAAGAGCTAGTCTGGTAGAGGGATTTTCTAGAGTGAGAAATCTATGGAGTTATTTACATGCTTCAAGTTAAGGAGGTACCAGTCAATGAAGGAACTACCTCACCAAGACAACAGTAGAAGTAGGGTTTTGAAACCTGTGAAGTCAGCAGCTGGTCTAGGAGGGGAATGAAGACTGGGCCCATTCATACAATCCAGGTTCTAGCAGGAAATCACCATCGTGAGAAGGAAAACAGCCCTGGCAGAAGATATTCCATGAGGTAGAAGACTTTAGTGTGGGAAGAGGAAGGGTTCCTGTGGGGAAAGGAAAAATAGACCGTCTGGGAAAAACTTAAAGGATTGTACATCACCTAAATTTTTATGTATCTTACTTGGGGCCTGGAAACTATCATGTACTTCTTAGTTTCAATCATTTTCTGACCTGCTTCTTGTGATTACTTAACACTAAAATAGCATAAATGTATTGAAATGCTGTTAAGGTCTTCATGCCTCTTAACCAGAAGTATTCCTTTTCAAAATTTTATAAATATTTCATGGAGGTAATGAATGAAGTTTTAGGGAAGTAATACTAGATCTAAGTGAATTGAGTCCAGTAGTGACCAGAAGTTAGGCTAATGACCTTTATGAACTAAAAAATGGTGCTCTTGAACAAGCTTCTTCTGGAGAGTGCCTTTTTAACACAGGGCATCTTTGATGGGAGCAGTTACTGTCTCTGTGCCTGCTCTTTGGTCAAGAGGCAGCCCTGACAGAGGATATTCCAGAGTAAGAAGACTTAAAAGGAGAAAGCAGGACAAGGAATGGAATGAAGGCTGGCTAGCCTGGGCCTCTTCACAAAATGTAGGCCACAGTAGCAACTCCTCAATGGAGAAAGGCAGGGCAGATGAGAAAGCCACAAGGGTATTGGGTGTTCTAGAGTGAGGAAGTTCCAGGATGAGACAGATTGAGAGGCATGGCTTTGAATTTGGAAAGTCAGGATCAGGGCCAGGAGGGAAGTCAAAGCATAGTGGCTTATGTTATGCTACAAAATTGGAGGCTTCACAAGGCATTCATTAATGGGAGAAGGGGTAGATCTGCTGATGAGATATTCCATGAGAAGAAAACCACAGGAGTAGCTAGATGTTCCAGGGCAAGAAAGAACTAGGTGAAAAAGAAAATACCAGACAAACAGCAGCAGAAACAGTCTCAAATTCAGAAAGTCATTTTTCATAAAATGGAGACTTTAGGAGAAAATCGCCAATTGGAGATGAGGCTAGAGGAAAGATATTCCAGGTTAAGAAGGCCATAAGGAGTGTTGGATGAATAGATAGGAGGCCACAGGCACTAAGGGGAGATCCAAGATAAGACTGCAACATAGGTATGGTTTTGAAGTCTAGAGAGTCAGGAGCAGGGCTGGGAGAGGAATGAAGGGTGGTGGGCCTGAACTCCTCCACCAAATAAAACCCACAGAAGCAGCTCACAAATGGAAGGAGTGGGAAAACCTGGTAGAAGGAAATTCTAGTTTGAGAAGGACACATAAATAATGGTGAGACCCAGGCGCTGAGAACATATTTTGAGGAAGAGATAGTAATAGAAGCATGATTTTCAGGCTAATTAGTCAGGAGCAGCTCACAAAGGGAATGGTTTTAAAGTTTAGAAAGTTAAGAGCCGATTCAGGATGGGGATTGGTTTTGAGGTTCAGAAAGACATGAATAATACATGGAGAGGAATTAAGAGTGATCTTGGGGCGGCCAGGTGGCTCAGTGAGTAAGAGCACCGGCTCCAGTGTCGGGATGACCTGGATCAAATCCAGGCTCAGATACTCAGCACCACACCCAGAAATAACTGGCCGTGTAACCTTGAGCAAGTTACTTAACCCCGATTGCTTTAAAAAAAAAAGAGTGATTTTAATGGCCTCTTGCACAGGCAGGGCTGGGAGAAGGAAGAGTGACAAGCTTCAATCACTCCACAAAATGGAGACCACGTGAGGAACTCAGCACTGGGAGAAGCAGAGCAGGGAAGCAAGGAGGGAGGACTGCCTGTTATGAGAGGAATATTTCAGTGTGAGAAGGCTGCATGAATGGTTGGATGTCCTAGGGCAAAGAGGCCACTGGCGCTTAGCAAAGTAACTGGAAATTCTTTCCAGTTATTTAGATCTTCATTTTTAAAATGTGTGTTTTGTAATTTCAGTTATAAAAGTCTTGAATATACCTTGATAGGCTGGTTCCCAGCAACTTCCAGAAAAGATAAATGGAAAGTTCCAACCAGACTCAGATATCTAGGGTAACACTCCAGCAAGGATAAGGTTTCTTCTAGACTTAGATCTATGAGCAGATGTTCAAAAAAATGCAAAATAAAGCAAATATATTTTAAAAATAACAATTTCCAGAAGCAGTCCAATTCACCTCTCCTGAAGAATTACTCCAACGAAAATGTAGAAATTACCAGATAGAGTCCTGAGTGAGAGAGCTAATAAAAAGTCACAGTGAGTCATTTTTCCAGCCCAGGTTAGCATTGAGAAATAGAAGTCTGATGAGACTGTGGCAGAGTCTAGCCAGAAAGGTGCCACTGGAACACACTGCCCCAGGGACTGAACTTGGGGCCTGCAGCTATACATTAGAATAAGAAGAGGTCCTAGATCCAGCAAAATGAACGTAATGCTACGTAGGGGGAAAGAATGGGAGCTGACTGGCAGCTCAGCAAATCACATCCAAGAATTTGGTTGAAGATTCAGTAAAGACTAAGGAGGAAACCTATATCTAGGGATGGTGGACCAGTGTAAGGAGCAGTCATGTCATGAGCCTGACCGAAAAGCAGGAGTAGAAACAAACAGCAGCAATGTGGCTCTAGAGCGGGTCTTACACCCTTTCCTGAGCCCTGTCTGAAGATTGTAGCATGGAAAACTTTGCAGTTCTATTGTTCTGAACCTACAGTCTTCCAGCTAGGTGATAGTGGCTATGTCTGGTAGTCATGTGTGGGGTATTCTGGGAGGACGAGCACCGCTGGTGTGAGGGCTACTTATCTACGTTTGGTGTCCACCTGGTCCTCAACTCTCTCCTGTGGTTCCAAGAAGTTGTAGCATGCACAGCAATCACACCTAGTAAAACCTTATTGGCAGATGGGCTCAACCAGGTAGAGGGTAACCAATGGGGCTCATACTCATTGGTGAGTTAGAGGAGTGTCTGGCCCAAGCATGTGAAGACTTCCTCCAGCAGTATGGTGGGTGTGAACAATTTATTTCAACGGCCATGAAGGAGGTAGAAGCAGGAACTGTCTCAACTTACAGCTTGGTTAGATATCAAAGATGCCAAAGTCATCCAATGCACCCTGGGCCATGGCCAGTCATCTTAACTTTTGTCTTGCCACTGAACTTGGATGACTCTGGAAGAGAGATTGAGGCTGATGATTTTGTGCAACTCTCCCTCACTTGCATGCACATTTCAAGAAATCACCTTGTGATGTGATTTGAAAACTAAGGATGGACAACAGCTAGTGCTCTATTGGGGGAAGCCCACAGTTAGGATGCCTAGACCCAAACCAGGTCAAAACTTTCAAAGGCTAGACAAAAGGGCAGGGATCACTCTTCACTCTCTGTCACATAGCTTTCAGCTACTGAAAAACTTTCTTGTCCCCAGCCTGAGCTGCCCCTTAGATCCTTAAAGAACGCAGCACTTGGGGGCGGAGTAAAAGCAGGGACTTGCTTGAGCTCTCCCCCAAACCTCTACAAATACCTGTAAAAAAGTGACTCTAAACAAATTCCAAAGCAACAGAACCCACAAAAAGACAGGGAAAAACAAATTTCCAGCCCAACACAACCTGAGGTCAACAGGAAAGGTCTCTTGCACTAGTCTGAGAGAGGAGTGCGGTCTAGTGTATAATGCATTGGCACAGACCATGATACCCCAGCAAACCTGGAGCAGGCCTCAGGGGACTGAATCACTGGCAGCTGTGGTGGTCTTCAGACTTCTCATCCCACAAATGCTGAAGACAACTTAGAAGCTCAGTAGGAAAGGTCTGTCAGACCCAGGTGAGAGAGAAGCATGGTCTGACTTCAATACTGGGGCTGTGGAGGTGGCAGTGGCAGCAGCTGCTTATAGAACTCTTGGCCCACAGACAGTGGGGGGATTGAGTAGCTGATCACAGGGGTATTGCAGGGATCTCTTTGCTGGTGCAGGGGCAGGATTCTCTTACTTTGCCCATGCTTGGATCTGGGTCACAGTTCTGGGTGGCAGTCTTGGCGCAAGGCAGAGCGCTGGCATGGCAGAGCTTTTGGTGGTGGTGAAAAGGGAATCCTCACAGTACCAAGGCAGAAAAGAGTGCTTGTGGTCACTCACTGACCAGAACACAGGCCATGAGAGGGGTAACACCTTTCTTTTAATCATACCACTTGGGAGAACTGAAAATTTACAGGTCCTTAGAAGTATCTCTGAAAACAGCTACACAAAACCCCTGAAGCTTGGGACAGTATACGCTCCACACTGGAAGCATAGTCTTACCTTAACAAGTCAATAAATTGACTGGGAAAATGAATACACTGAGGTAAAAACTCAGACTATAGAATCTTACTTTGATGACAAAGAAGATCAAAACACACAACCAAAAGAAGACAACAAAATTAAAGCTCTCTCTTGAACAAAATTCAAAGTCTCCAAGAAAAATATGAATTGTTTATAGGCCATGGAAGAGCTCAAGAAGGATTTTGAAAATCAAGTAAGAAAAGTAGAGGAAAAACTGAGAAGAAAAATAAGAGTGAAACAAGAAAATCATAAAAAACGAGTCAATAGCTTGTTAAAGGAGACCCAAAAATATACTGAAGAAAATAACACCTTAAAAAATAGACTATAGGAGGGCAGAACCAAGATTGCAGAGTAAAAGCAGGAACTTGCTTGAGCTCTCACTCCAACCACCTCCAAAACCTGTAAAATATGACTCTAAATAAATTTTTAGAGCTATAGAAACCACAAAGTGACAGAGAGAAACAAATCTCCCACTGAAGGCAGCCTGACAGGCCAATAGGAAGGATCTATTGCCCTGGGCTGGGGTCTGAGCACTGTCCTGCATGAGCTGCGCAGGCCCAGACCAGGAGTGGCCCCAACCAGTGGCACAGACTGGCCGGAACAGACTCCAGGAGAGAGAATCACTGGCAGCTGTAACTATTTCTAGATTTCTCAATGCATAAATGCCAAAAAGAAAGTGAAAGGTCAGTGGGGAACCCTGTTGATCCAGGGTGAGAAAAGAGCACAGTCCAGCCCCTGCCCCTGGGGCAAGAGGTAAGCGGCCCTCATGACAGATACAGCTGCTGCCACACAGCTGCCTCTGGAGCTCCTGGCCTGCTGATTGTAGGGGAGCCAAGTGACCATTCAGAAGGCAATCACTCTTGCTTTGACCTGTTTGGATCTGTGTATCCAGGACCTCCATTTTTGGGGGTGAGTAAAAATCTGTTCTGGTTAAAAAAAAATCTGTTCTGGTTAAGAATCTGGTTCTATTCTGGAGGGTGGAGTGCTAGACATAGCCATTTGTGCAGGGGGCATCTCTTCCCTGGAGAAGCTTTGGGACACCAAAGCCTCTTGACCGTCAGTATTCTGGTTAATGTTTATATGTATTTTGTGTGTCCTGTACTCACTTGAGCTCATTTGCTTACTGTTCAGTATCTGTGGGGGCAAAGCAAGCAGCTAGGGACTATTGTCTGTCCTCATGAAGTTTTGTCTTGAGCTCATTTGCTTAAAGCCTCCCCATTTTTATTCTGCAAAGCAGGTATTCGAGTGGCTATCAGATGAGCACCTCCAAGGGAGCTTTTCTGATTTCCACTGGGAAGACATATTTGTTTATAAGACTGTACTGTTTATCCAATCAGTGTGGTGGGTGGTCACAGGGAATCCAGGACATCCAGACCAGTTCCCTTATATTGATGTCTGGCTAGATCTCGTCACCTATTCCCCTCCCTGGCTTAGGAACTGTTCTTTCCAAGGGGTTATCCAAATTCTTGTGGCCCACCCGCTCTTGGATACTCCTGAGACAACTCCCCCGCCCCCCCTCCCAAAATCCTACAGGATCATAGTAAGGTGTATAATTTCCTACCACCTTACAACCCTCCATCCCCATCCTCTGCCTCTTCCTCCAAAAACTCAAAAGGGTGGGGGAGGGGCAAAATGTTTTACTGTGCTGGTCCTTCCCCTCATCATGAGCATTGGAAAAGTGGGGAGGTGGGCCTCTCTTTGGGAATCAAAGAAGCAGGCAGGCTAGATCTCCTGCCTGACCAATTAAAGTCAATTAAGTGTGGAGCTTTGAGACTGGCAGATTCAAAGCTCACTTTCAAAAGGTCCACCAAAATTCGCCCTGTTGTTGTAATAATTTGAAATTTTTAATTTGGGAAATTTATAATTTCTTTACAAAATACCTTTGCAAATTCTGAGAATTAATCATTAAAAAATTGGAAATAGGATATTTAGATTGTTTGAAAAAAAACAGAAGTTTTTTAGGATATTGGGATTGCTTAAAGAAAGAAGTTTTTTTGCTATCTCAGCTTGACTTGTTCCTTGAATTTGTAAAAGGAAAATTAATAGCATTTGTGAAACACTTGATTGTAAAATACAATGACTGGCATATGTTGGTATCTCTCTAACTTTGAATCCATGCCAGAATTGATAAAGTCAATTATTGTATAAGTCATTTGATATTCATTGTTATTTTGTTGCCATCTTTCTGAGACTGAAACTTAGTGAACTTAAACATTTTTGAAGTAGGAATAGTATTACAGCTATTTAAAAAAAATCTAAATTTTGTATTGCATGTGTATTGGGTTTTTATGTTATAAAATTTGTTAATTTAAAGCTTATATTTGGGTAACAAACAGGCAATAATAGTGTTGATATTTCATTTAAAATTTTGGCTAAATTATGTAATTTTGAAAAATTATGAACTCTGATGTTAAAAACAATTTTCTTATTACTATTCTGAAGCTGTTGAGTCATCTAAGGATATAGATATATATGTTAACCTGGATGTATGTGAATACACAATGTCTTGGGAAATTTATATTAGGAGCATTTATACACCAAATTAGTTTTGGGAAATTCCCATATGTAGCAGCAAGCACCCCAGCTTCCCCAGGGTGTCTGCCAACACAGGTTCTTGGATCTGCTTTGATAAAGGAAAGCAACTCAAAATGGGTTAACAAGCTTACTTTAATCAGTCAAATATGTATCATTTACCTAGTTCAGGGGAAAGAGGTCAGCGTCCTGAACTTCAGAATATACAGACAGGATTATCAAGACAGAAACAGATCAAGTAGACAAATTTCAAACTGTCCAACCATTACATCCATACCCAATCAACATCTGGGTTTCAACATCTGGGTTTTTCAAAGCTGGTGGCTCTGGACAATGGCTTCCCATAATCCATATCAAATCACAGAACACTTCTCAAAGTGAGCCCCAAAACAAAGCCACACATCAGGGCTTATATAGCCTTCTCCTGGCTCAGAGAATGTAACAACCTTATTGACTCACTGGCCAATCAAGAAGTATATACTGAAAAACAAGCCTCCCACCCCAGGCTCCAGGTGCACTTTCGCCTAGGGGCAGGGAAGATCTTTAAATTTACATTCCCATTACACCATATTTGAAGGTTTATTTTATAATTATTATGTTTGTCAACCTTAAGTGAAACCTTTCCTAGTTGTGAGGTTTGTGTCAATGGCTATGGGATGAATGATTTTCTGTGCAAAGCAATTTGGAAATTACTAAATTAAGATCACCAGATTGATAATTACTTGATTTTGGTTTGAAGTTTAAATTTAGGTACATCAACATCATAATTGTTTCTGATATTGTTACTGGTAAAAATTGGTATTATGAATGTTATAATAGAAGCAGTTCCTTATACTCTAAATGCTGTTAAATTAAGAATTATACTGTCAGAGGAACAAGAAAATAATGGTGGATGAAGTACTCTGACCATGTCAGAGTTATCAGTTAAGATATTCTGAAATGTTGTAATTTAAGAAATCATACGCTTTTAAGTTTTTCTTTTTTAAGTTTCAATTCATAAATTAAGTATTTACAATAGCATGCTTGGGAAAAACTACTTATTGGTAATTATGTGAAGAAAAGACCTTGTGAATCCCCTTCTAAGCTTTGTAAAGCCTACAGATCTACCCAAATGATTTTGGGTCCCAGCTGTTTAAGGGGGGTAATGATCAGGCGCTTGAAATGATGGGGTACTTGAGTACCTGATATTTAGGTTAATCAGAGTTTCTTTAGTTGAGAGAAAAGATAGATGCCATTTTAACACCAGGTTAATTCAAACTCTCTTTAAAGTTTATGAAAAGCTGAACAAAGCAAATGAGAAGTTAGGGGACAAATGGGGTTCATCCAGCCCCTCCTGTTTCCACATAGTTGATATCAGTTTTAGAAGTATGTTGAGAGAGCATGAGGAAGTTTTGGGAAGGCAGAAAGATTTGTAACTTGAGTTTGTAATTAATAGCTCAATCAAATTTTAGATGACCCTATCTGAAGGACACTAGTCATATTTATTTGCTATTTAATAATTTGAGGGACTGTAAATATTATTATTCTTCTAAGCTTTGATCACAGGAGTCATTATAAAAGCCAATAATGGGATGGCAGAGGCTGCAGGCTGTGAACTGTTCAAAGTGGATATCTGTGCTTGGAAAAGTTTGGGGACAAACTCGGACACTGCCCAGATGGGATCTCTCTGAATTTCCCAATTGTGCCTTTTCTTTCTGAAAAAGGAAACCTCCCGCCTATTTATGCCTAAGCCTTGCTTTCAGCACCTGATTGCTTTCTGAATGACTAGTGGAGATGACTCATGCCTGGAATCAAACAAGGCTAAGAAAGTTTTCCTTCTGGCAAGGGTTATGACATTGTCCCTCTCTTATTCTATGGCAAATTCACTGAGAAGTAATATTCATGGCCAAATAAATGAATAAACATAGAGCTAACATCACTCAAAGAAGAAGATGATTAGTAATAAGGCAAAAAATAATGAAATAGATGCCTGATTGACCAGCATAGTGAGGTTTGAGGAGAGCAACAGGATCAGACCAGATGGCACCTAGGATTAAATACAGATGTATAAAATTGGCTTTAAAATACCTTCCTATTATGTGAATTCATGCTTTGAGCACGTTTGGGAATAAGATGAGAGGTATGGATTTTGGATTTGAGCACAAGGTTTGTGTAAGATAGTGGTAAGGGTGAAGCTAATGTTAATTTGTTAATGCATCTGTCTGATAATTTAACAAAGGGCAGATGAAATCAATTTTTTAAAAAAAGGTTTTTTATTTTAAAGGACTCCTATAACAATACAGGATTTAGGAAACGTAGAAATAATTTTTACCCCTCCCTTCCCTTCCATTGATCTGTAAAAAGGCATTTTAGCATAACTTTCACCCTTCCCTCTCTTAATTGATCTGTGGGTGGGGGTCAGCCTAGGGTAAAATCCCGGCCCCTTGCTGGGTGTTCCCTATCTCCACCCATTCTGAGTTCCCTGGACCTCAGCCTAGAAAAAACGAGGGGGAAATTTCAAATATACGCTGGCCAATCACTGATTGTGGTTTCAGCTTACATAACCTGACTCTTTAATCTCTTTAAAAACCAGCATACTGTTCATGTCAATTTACTGTCTGATACTATATGTGACCCCAGCAGTCCCATGGCAATAAAATTCACTTCCAATTTTAATGTCTGGGATCTTGTGTCTTGCTCCATTATGCCCAACATAATTGGAGGCCCCAACAAATAAACTGAAAATTCTCTGTAGTTTCAAAATATGGCACTAATCTTAAGTGATTGTACTAATTTATATTAAGTCAAAATTATCTGGTCATCTCTAGATTTGAACTGGAGAAACAAAACCCTTTTTAGATTCTGTAACTATATGAGGCATCTGGGATTTAAAAGTGTTGCTTAAATGAAACAGGTCATTGGGATACAAGGAATTTTATGCTAATTATGATTCTTGTATAGTTTGTATGTAAGTTTTCTTGGTTATCTTGATGACATGTGCTTGACTTAATGTAATTATGTCATTTTGTAAAATTGTGAGAAAAATCTCATTGTATTAACTGAGCCTAGCCCTGTGTGGCTAAGAAAACTGAACTATTTGTTTGAACCTAGTCTTGCATGGCTAGAAAACTGGACCTTTAATTGTAAAATTGTGTTTCTGGGAGTTCTTGTATTGTACATTTGAACTCTAGTCATCTAAGGATTATGCCCTGAGCCTTGGAATCTGAAAAAGATGACATCAGATGCAGACAGCTTTCCCAAGAATCCAGACCTGATCTCTATTGGAACAGCTTCTTTCCTGAAGAAATTCAACTACAGGACCAATGGAAAAAATTTGGCCCCCTCCTCTTCCTTCAGACTATGGCCTTGATTATAGGAAGTCCCTATTAACTGTTAAATTGCTAATTGTTATGGGTCCCCACTACCAGCCCTTCGGAACAAAACTGACTGTCCTGTATGATTCTGCCACGGTGTCAAGGGTTTGACACATGAACAAAAGAAGTGGGAAATGTTGTGCCTGGTTTTCCCCACAAACCCCCCTCCCCCAAGGAAGTGAGCAGACTGCCAGGTCAGCTCCGCCCTCCCCCACTGGGTCTCTGCCCTTTCCCCAGTCAGCTCACCTGCTTAGAAGTAGGTGGGCTTCTGGGGGAGTTTCAAGTGTGTACTGACCAATCACTGCTTATGTAAGGACCCCTTTATAAGCTAAGGTTCTGCCCCAGATCGGGGCTGTTGCCAGCTGTTACTGCTATTGCTGTACCTGAGACATGGCTGGTGCTGACTCAGCCCGCCACGTGGCCTGATCAGCCACATGGTGTTTTTAATAAAGGGTCCATTCTAAAATTATTACTTGGGTCTTGTTCACATTAACCAAGGTAATGTACTACATTAGTATAATTGATCATATCAACAACAAAACTAATAGAAACAATATGATTATCTCAATAGATGTAGAAAAAGCCTTTGACAAAATACAACACCCATTCCTATTAAAAACACCAGAAAGTATAGGAATAAATGGAGTTTTCCTTAAAGTAATAAGTAACATCTATCTAAAACCATCAGCAAGTATTATATATAATGGGGATAAGCTAGAAGCATTTCCAATAAGATCAGGGGTAAAACAAGGATGTCCACAATCACTCCTCTTATTCAATTTGGTACTAGAAATGTTAGCTGTAGCAATAAGAGAAGAAAAAGAAATGGAAGGATTTAGGTTAGGCAAAGAAGAGACTAAGCCATCACTCTTTGCAGATGATATGATGATATACTTAGAGAATCCTATACAATCAAGTAAAAAACTACTTGAGATAATAAATAAATGTAGCATAGTTGCAGGATATAAAATAAACCCACATAAATTCTTGGCATTCCTATACATTTCTAATGAAGTCCAACACCAAGAAATTGAAAGAGAAATTCCATTTAAAGTTACTGTAGACACTATAAAATATTTGGGAATCTACCTGCCAAGACAAATGAGGAACTATGTGAACACAATTATGAAACATTTTTCACACAAATAAAGTTAGATCTAAATAATTGAAAAAGCATCTGTTATTTGTGGCTAGGTCAAGCTAATATAATAGAAATGACAATTTTACCTAAATTAATTTACCTATTCAGTGCCATACCAATAAATTTACCAGAAAATTATTTTATAGAGCTAGAAAAAATAGAAACAAAATTCATCTGGAAGAACAAAAGGTCCAGAATATCAAGGGAACTAATGAAAAGAAATGCTAGGGAAGGTGGCCTAGCCATACCAGATTTTAAACTATATTATGAAGCAGCAGTCATCAAAACTACTTGGTACTTGCTGAGGAATAGAGTGGTGGATCAGTGGAATAGATTAGGTACACGACAATAGTAATTTACTGTTTGACAAACCCAAAGGCCCTAGCTTGTTGGATAAGAACTCACTATTTGATAAAAACTGCTGGGAAAGCTGGAAAATAGTATGGCAGAAACTGAGCATAGACCAATATTTTACACCATATACCAAAAGAAAATCTAAATGGTTGCATGATCTAGATATAAAGCCTGAGCTTGTGTCACAGCAAGCACCCCTGCATCTCCAAGGTGGCTGCCAATACAGGTTCTTAGATCTGCTTTTCTAAAGGAAAGCAACTCAAAATGGGTTAACAATCTTGCTTTAACCAAACAAACATATCATTTACCTCATTCAGGGGAAAAAGTCAGCATCCCACAGAGTATACAGACAGGTTACAAGCAGAAGTTACAAGAAGACAGAGAAACATTTCAGCAGACAGGCCTCCAACTGTCTGACCATCCTACCTAGTCACAGTTACCAGAGAGGGAAGCATCAACATCTGGGTTTTCAAAGCTGGGGGGCTCAATAGCTGCCCAGAGTCTCCTCTGGTCAAATCACACAACAATTCTCAAAGTGAGCCCCAAAGCAAATCCTCAATCAGGGTTTATATAGTCTTCTCCTGGCTCAGAGAATGTCACAACCCTCTTGACCCACTGCTCAATCACAGAGCACCAAGGGGTGGCATTCCTGAAAACCAAGCCTCCTGCCATAGGCTCCAGGCACTTAAGCCTATCAAAGGGCCTAGGGGCAGGGAAGATCTTAAATTCCCATTTTCATAACAGCCTGTAAGCAATCTGGGAGAGCAAGGAATAGTTTGTCTGTCAGATTTATGGAGAAGGGAGGAATTTATGACCAAAGAAGAAATTGATCATTACAAAATGCAAAATGGAAAATTTTGATTACATTAAATGGAAAAGTTTTTGTACAAATAAAGTCAATGTAACCAAGATTAGGAGGGAAGTGGAAAATTGGAAAAGAATTTTTACAACCTATGTCTCTGATGAAGGCCTCATTTCTAAAATATGCAGAGAATTGAGTCAAATTTACAAGAATACAAGTCATTCCCCAATTGATAAATTGTCAAGTGATATGAACATGCAGTTTTCAGAGGAAGAAATTAAACATATGAAAAAATACTCTTAATCACTATTGATTAAAGAAATTCCAATCAAAACATCTTTAAGGTGCTCGCTGGTCAGATTGGCTAAGAAGACAAAACAGGAAAATGACAAATGCTGGAGAGGATGTGGAAAAATTAGAACACTAATGCATTGTTGGTGGAGTTGTGAACTGATCCAACCACTTTAGAGATCAATTTGGAACTATACCCAAATGGCTATAAAAAAGTGCATCCCTTTGAGGCAGCAATACCATTTCTAGGGCTGTATCCTAAAGAAATCATACAAGTGGGAGTAAGACCTATTTGCACAAAAATATTTATAGCAGCAATTTTTTGTGGTGGCAAAGAATTGGAAATAAAGGGGATGTCCATCAACTGGGGAATGACTAAACGAGTTGTGGTATATGAATGTAATGGAATACTATTGTGCTATAAGAAATGAGGAGCAGATGGACTTCAATAACCTGGAGAGACTTTTATAAACTGATGCTGAGTGAGAAAAACAGAACCAGGAGAACTTTGTACACAATTACAGACACATCATATGTGTGATGACTGACTTTGATAGACTGGGCTCCTCTCAGCAATGCAAGGTTATAAGACAACTCCAAAAGGCTCGTGATGGAGAGGATATCCACATCCAGAGAAAAGAACTACAGAGTTTGAATCCAGACTGAAGCAAACTACATGCTCTCTCTTTTGTATTTATTTTTGTTTTGTTCTTTCTTGTTGTTCACTTCATTGTTTATAATTCTTCTTTACAACATTACTAATGCTTACTGTGAAGGTATTTGTAGAGCTTATATCAGATTACATGCAGGGTTCTGGGTGGGAGGAAGGGAGAGGAGCAGGAAGTGGAGAAAATTTGGAACTCAACAGATTGTGGAACTGAATGTTGTAAACTAAAAAGATAAGCAAATTTAATAAAATAAATTGAAGGAAAAAAATAAAAAGGCAATTATGAGTTTTGGAGGGGTACAGGGGTAAGGATTTTCTCTCTGAGCACTTCTTTGAAGCGAAAAGCCCAGTTTTAACAAGGATGCCCAGAGCTGGAACATGACATGACTGATGAGAGATTTTTTTAATAGACAAGTGAAGTGAAATTCAAATTCATCTAAAGTGAAACTTAGTAGTCACAAAAGGGCTTTTTTTTTTTTTCTGTACTCAAAGAAAGGAAGACAAAAGGAAAAGCCAATGTGATGTGACAGGTGAGTAACGGCCTTAAAAATGCACTTGAATGGGAAGGCTTATAGGCAGCCTGGTAAAATCTTCAGAGATGAGGCTAAGTAGAGACTGAAAAAACTATAGAAAAAAAATCTGTTTTGGTCAGATAAGAGATGGAACCTTGGTTATTATAGTCAGATGGGTATTTATTGCTTGATTCGTATATCTAAAGGTGAGAGGGCTTTCAAATACATATTGCCCTCATTATTTTAAGGGAAGGGAGATTTAGAGAAAAAACTTATGAGGGAGGTGAGGGGAAAATAACCAGTCCCACAGGCCCAGTCACGTGGAATTTTGATGCCTCTGTAAGTACAGCTAGAAAAGGGAAATATTAGAAACCAGCGGAATAAGGTGTAGTCTGGGATGTGGTTGGAAGATTAATTAAGGAAAAATTTTGTAGCTTCATTTGAAAGTGTTAACCTGAACAGTTTGGTTAAAGGAGATAGACAAACTAGGAGATATACAGTTATTTCATTTATTCCATATTAAGTTAGCTGTTATGTGATCATGGAGCAAGAAGGTAAGTTCTGACTGCCTGAAAAAAAGAATGAGAAAGCTTAAATACATTTTAGAACCACCCCATTTCAGGGTGGCTGTGTCACACAAATTTATGATCTCCAGATGTTTAATCCTTGTATGAGCAAGGAATTTTCTTAATTGAATAGATGGTAAATACAATAAAATAAAAGATTTGACAAAGTGTCAATTGAAATTATGACTCAGGATATCTATGTTTTCTCTACCATTAACATTTCACAACATACTATATGTCCAAAAAATATTAAGATAACAAAAAGTCCCATTATTCAAGCTAGTGCCTCAGGTTAAGGGTCTCATCCTTAAGGGCCATAAAGTAAGCCTCATCTGTCTTTGCTGACACAGGAAGAGGTATTCTCTGAGTTTACTCAGAGAACAAAGAAGCTGTTAGGTCCAAGCTCTTCTTCTGGTTGATTAGTTCCAACCCTGGCTTTAATGAGGTTTATCAAATTGACATTAAATTATTATCCTTTCCCCCTTTTGGTCAAAAGCAAATCTTTAAAGATTTCGTGTGTAGACCAAAGAAGGTATGGGAAAAAACTCTTTTCTTGTGGGGGTTTCCCAAAATCCTTATCTACGTGAACTCAGGTTTTTCCCAACCACTTTCTGAAATAGGCAACACTAAAGGTAATGGTTGGGTATCCCCAGAGATGGGCAGCCACTGCAAGGCAATTGCAAACAAGCAAAAGAAGCAGTCTGCAAGGGGGATCGAGGTAGGGAGCACAATGGGAATACAGAACAGCCAGGTAAAAATAAGCTAAAGCTGCAAAAAGATATAAAGAATTAGTCTTGGATATGTAAGGGACCCAGATAGAGTGGGAGGTCTGGTCTGGACTCTTGTGAAAGCTGTCTGCACCTGATGTCATTTTTTTCAGGTCACTTGACTCAGATGTCCACTCAGGAGCAGGGGTAACCTTTAGATGTGATAGATGGATCCAAAAGTCCATATCCACAAGTTGGAATAGTCAAACAGACCTGACAAGGGCTCCCAGAAAACATATACTTTGATATAGCCACACAAAGCTGTTGTCAAACAGTACAATAAATGGTACTGTTTTCAAGTCATGAAGGGCTAGATTCAAACAATAAAATAAAGTTTTTCTCATAGTTTACAAAATTGCATAATTGCATTAAGTCATGTACAGATTAAACTACTTAGATGGCTCACAATATACTAGTTTTGGGAAGGAAGATTACATGTCACCAAGATAACCAAGAAAATTTACACATGAATCATACCAATCAACAGAATCATTATTAACAATGTTAATTAACATCACATTCCTTGTATCCCAGTGATCTATTTCCAATATCCATTTAAACAGCATTTTTTGAATCCCAGATGCCTCATGTAGTTATACAGTTCAAAAAGGGAGTTCTGCTTATTTGCTGTTTATCTGCCTTTTAAAATCATCACGCAGATACTTTAATGAAGAAATAATTTTGCTTTTACCACTGCCTTATACAGTCTTTGTGCAAAAATTCAAATTTGAGATCTTATTACCAAAACATACTTAAAGCTTGAATTTCCATGACAGAAAAATTTTGGAAGCCAATCTTATACATTTGTATATAATTCATAGGGGAATCAGTCTGATCCTGTTGCTTTTATCAAATTTTGCTATCCTTTTTCTTATTACTTGGTCTAATCATTTCCTCCTTTGGAGGATGTTATTTCTATATTATATTTATTTGGCCATGAATATAACTTTTTGAAAAATTTGCTATAAAAAGAAAAAGAGAGGAAATGTTATGTATCTTAACAGAAGGAAAGAACCTCCTAAGCTCTGTTTGATTCCAGGCATGAGTCATATCTGATAGACAATCTGCTAAGATGATTTTAGCTGTATCTAGACAATTATGTAACCACTAGTTGCTGAAAGCAGGGCTTAGGAGTAATCAGGTGCAGAATTTTCCTTTTCAGAAAGGAAAAAAACACAATTGGGAAATAACAGTTAAGAAGATACTACCTAGAGTATGTCTACAGTTGTCTTCAAAACTTATCCCGGGCACAGACATCCACCTTTATCAGCTCTCAGTCTACAACCAATGCTGTGGGGAGCCCTGCCATACTGCAGCAGGGCTGAGAAAGAATCGCTTACCTAGAGGTTGCATGAGGGTGCATAAAAAGAGATGGGACTCTGGGAATGGTGGAAAATAGAGAGCCAATTAGGGATGGGGAACTGATTCAGACCTGGCAGCAGGCTCTTCACCTGAGAGGGTTTATTCAGCCATCAGGGTCAGGGTTCCACTGGCCTGTGGTCCTCAACATCTCCCCCTTTCTTTCATTGCAAGTGTAGGTGATGTAGGTGACTTCACGCAGAGTGTGAGTCTAACACTGGTGACATAGAAGAACAATGCAAACTGCAAGGAGACACAATATAATCAGGAGAAAAAACAACGTATATAACCAGACTTTTGCCAATCACAACCAGACCTATTATTTCACTGGTGTTACACAAATAGGATGAAATCTATCATCCATAAGTGATAGCCAAACGGCTTTAACTGTAGCCTCCTTTTTAACTATAGGTAAAGGTATAAATACCTGGTGCAGAGGTTTTTCTCCTCTCTTCACAGCTGCAGAGCCTGACGGTGGATGTAGGGCATTGCAGAGGTCTATTTGCTCGCTTAAAGGTGTGGGCTTTAGGGTCCTAGTGGGTCCTTGACAAATTAAGTATGCTTCCTCCCTTTTGCCAGATGGGGGAGGGCAACTGAAACTCTCCACTAATCTTCAGCACTCTTCCTACTGCTCTAGTCTGGGATGAAAGACTTCAATGAATCTCTGCAAAATATTTTCACCCAATAAAACCTCCACTCCAGTAAACTGTACCTATGTGTCTGCTCTCTAAAAAACCTCCTTGAATGGGAGAGCCCTGAATCTTCCAGTAAAAAGGATGTCAGAAATGACACCATATTCCTTCTCCCCTGTACCAGAGAGCTCGACTTTCCATTTTCTATCAGATCCCTCCCACAAAATATCTCAATCTGCCCAAACACCAAAAAGTATAACAAATTCTGACCCATCCCCAGCATCATTCCCTATCCTTCCCATGAATTCAATTGACTTATAAATGCATTCTGAACACACAAAATTTTTCTCTCACAGGGGGGCAGAAATGGTGAAATGCTCATCCATTTGTCTCTTTAATCTGAGGGGAAAAGACCCCCATCCTATCTCCTTTTCGGCACCCAACTTGGTCAGAGTTGAGTAAGAGAAAGATATTCAAGATTTTAAAAGTCTTAAAATTTCTGTTCACACCTTTCACTCAAATAATTTGTTCCTATCTTAAATTTTCTACCCAGCTCCTCTCTTTTACTATATGCTTGGATTTCTTTCTAATTCTGATCTGATACTGCTCCTACACTCTTTGACTTACCATAGCCATTTTTTAACCTGTAAAATAATAAAATACTTTCTTCATTTTCTTGCAAGAAAGAAGGGAGAGGGGGAGTTTTGCCACTAGATGATGAAGTAAAGACTGTCTGGGCTGAGGAGGGAAGCACCACCTAAGGACACTAAGCCCTTGATGTAGCAAGGCAGTAGAATAAATAGGTGTATTGTAAAATCTTGATATGTGGCCTTTGGGGGTGCTATTAGGACGCCTATAGTACCAGGCAGTAAAGGTAGAGTGGTCTGCACTGGGACTAAATTGAGATGCCATGACTTCCTAATCAACAAAAATAGGAGCAGTTACCACATGAAGGGAGGCTCGCAATCCACTTTGTTCTGTTGAATTTGTTGTTGAATGCACCACTGCTGTAAACTTGGGGGGCCACTCAAGGCTGTGGCCATTCCCTATTGTTGTTGACAGGGCCTGGGGAAGGGGCCCCATGAGCCATTTCCCGACCTACATTCTGATGACCAATGAAAACCTCTTCCACATTTTGGGCATGGGATGTTAGGGCTGAAGGGCCTAGTTCTAACAGGCTCTTTCTTATCTTTCACTTTTTGCCTGCAGTGGGCTTGCAAATGACCTGGTTTTCCACAATTAAAGCACCTTTGATCCTCCTTTCTCCAAGCTCCCCCATTCTGGCTTGTTGGATAGCTTTTTCAAGGGAGGGAGAATGTATTGTGCTCTTTTCGCTTGTGCATATGCCCAGGTAAGAGGGACATTGAGACTGTGGGGGGGGGGGGGAGGAGGCAGCTGTGTAGGGCTCTCTGCCCCAATTGGGTAGCAGCCCTTTTCTCCCTGTGTATTCCCCTGCTCTCATTCTTCTTCCTCCTCTTCCTCTACCTGAGTCCCTACATCAATCTTCCGAACCTCTAGGTAATAATCTGGCTCAACTAAACATAATTTAAGGACATTATATAACTGAAAGCAATGTACTGGAAAATTCTCTGGCTCTATTGTGGAGAAATATTCTATTAATTGTTCACCTACTATTTTCCATTTTTCAGGGTCTAATGTGCCATCTTTATGTAGCCACAGAGAAGTGATCTCTAGCAGATCCAAAAATTCTTTTATCTGATTCTGCATGGCAATGAGTCTCCTTTCTTTTATTATATCTAGGAAGATTTTCTCTGGGCTAGGCTGCTTAATCTGCAATCACCCCATAGCGGTTTGTGTGCTTGCTTGCTTGGGGGCATTGAGAGTGGTCTGAGCCTTCCCCTTACCTTGTCCTAGGATCCTGTCGTTGCTCAAGGGGGACCTCTGGGGGGAACCAAAGTGGGCTTATGACACCCAGTTGGCATTGTGGGGAGCCATGCCATCCCACAGAAGGTCTGAGAAAGAATTACTTACCCAGAGGTTATGTGAGGGTGCATAAAAAGAGATGGGACTCTGGGAATGGTGGAAAACAGAGAGCCAATTTTATTACCCTTCATCCAGGCTTTTATAGGATGCTTCCTAATTGTTTTCCCCTGATGACATTACACACTTCTTTGTTCCCAGGCTGTGGGTGTAAATACCACACTTATCTTGAGGACATAATCCTCACACCTGTGTATTTGAGCTCTTTCCTGGGGGATGGGGAACCGATCCAGGCCTGGCAGTAGGCTCTTCACCTCAGAGGGCTTATTCAGCCATCAGGGTCAGAGTCCCACTGGCCTGTGGTCCTCTACACTATGCCATTCTATTTTGGGCTTTAATGACAACTATCCCTGTAATCAAAACTTAAAACAATAGTGAATTGCAGTCCCCAAAAGTCTTAAGTAGCAAATAAATATAGGCTGGTATCCTTCAAATAGGGCCATCTAAAATTTGATTGAGCTATTAATTATAAAGTCAAGTTACATAATTTTTCCATCTCCTTAAAATACTTCCTCACCCTTTCTCAACATACTTAAACCATCTGAAACTGACACAATGGTATCCAGAGCCATGGATAAACCCACATTTGTCTCCAAACCTTCTTATCTGCCTTCCATATTTCTAATCAAACCTTTGTTTATCTTTCCAAATCTCTCAAACCCATTATCCAGATTATTCAGCTTTCCTTTACATTTTAACCATAAGACAAGATAGCTCGTAAGTTATTATTCTTTACTAACATTACTGTCTGTACTGGAATCCCAGCTTAAACAAAGCAAAGAGTTTAATGGCTAACTACACAGACTGATGGATTTACATCCTTGTTTATTCTTCCCTAATTATACGAAGTCTGGAAGAGTGAGATTATTTGAGGAATCTAAATCTTTTACATATATGTTCAAATACAAATTTTAACTTTTGGTTAGGCCATGGAATGACTACAAATTCTGATTAAAACAGCAAGCTCTCTTCTGCTTTACAACTTATTGCATTAATTTAACAATAACTTATCTTCAAAATTTAGTAGGTCTTCTAACAAATCACAAGACACTTTTCAAAAACATTTCTTCTAAAAGTATTTCCCTTTTTTAAACAGTCTGAATTTATCCTGAGAGAAATAATCACTAAACCTTTAGGAAGAAATTAATTGTAAAGTTTTAAAATGACAGATATCTTTTTCTTCCTCCTTAAAGCAAAAAGCAATTCTTTTCTACCTCTCTTATTTGACTTTTAAAATCCTTCTTGAGCTCTTCCAAGAAGGCTTTTTGGGCTTGACACCAGTTCATGTTCACCTTTGAGATTGCAGATGTGGGTATATTGACAATATTGTCTTCTCCTGAATTTGTGTTTTTATCTTCCTTGTCACCAAGATACTTCTCTATGGTCATTGTCTTTCTTTGTTGCTTTTTGCTCATATTGTTTGCATTTTCTTCAGTTCTGTATTTTGTTTTTTGTTTATCTTTCTTTTTGATTTAGCCAAAACTGAAAGAGGGATATTGAATTTTCCTGTCACTATTTTGTTACTCTCTGTGATTGCCTGTGGCTCAGTTAATGCTTCTTTTATAACTTTGGATACTAAGACTTTTGGAGTATGTAAATTTATTACTGATATTGTTTTGCTGTCTTTAGTTCCTTTCATTTTTCCTTTTTTATCTCTTTTTCTTTTTTGTTTTTGCTTCATCATATAGCATGTTCTCCTTTTTTGGACTCACTTGATGAATAGCAAATTTTTTAAAATATCCTCTCAGTTTTATTTTGTGTATGTCTTTTTTTTTTAAATGTGTTTCTTAGAAACAACTGATTGTAGGATTTTGCATTCTCATCCCATCTGTCACTCTCTTTATTTTTAATTTCTTTTATTGGATTGTTTTATTCATTCACACTTAAAATTAAAGTTGTTATATTTTCCTCCAATTTTCTCTAATATTGCTTTTTTCAAGTTATCATTTATTCCTTCCTGTGCTGTAAACATAGTACTATGTTCCTTCAGTTACTTTAGCTTATTCTTTTTTTAAGGTGTCCTTATTCCTGATGGTTTGCTTTTCTTTATCTCTGAACCTCTCCTCCCATTAATTACCCTTTTCCCTTTAGAGTTTTGCTTATTAGTTACTTTTCTCCTCTGCTTTTACTTGGTGATTTATTTTTTTCCACACAGTCAAGTATATTTCCCCTTTCCTCCCCTTCAACTAGTTGTGTTCATTAGCTTTTTAAAATTTCATTTTTGAATCTTTTTTTGAGAGGATTTCTTTTGCCCTCATTATCTGGTTTTTCTTTATGTCTATTCCAGACCCTCATTCTCTCTTTTTTGGTTCCTAGAATTATCTAGTCTCTCTTTATTCTCTGTATTTATCATAAAATCATACCTTCCAAGATATCCATTCTGGGCTCTTCCTTCTTAATAGTTTCTGCCACTGCTTTGTAGAGCTTTCCTGGAGGATTACTCTTGTCAGTTCCTACAGAAGACAAAGAAACTACCCCACAGTAGACTACCTCTCCACCACACCCCCAGCTACATCCTTGATTATGTGGCCCTCTATTGATTTATACCTTCTTCTTTGTTACCTTCTTTTCTCCATTTGCCTCACAAGCTACTCTCGGTGTTCATGCCCTCCCACTCTCCCAGGCACCAGTTGCCCCCAGGATATCCAACTCCTTCCCTTCCAAGGGAATCATGTGTCATTCTCCCTGTGTCTCCTCAGGATTTGAAACAACTTTCTATCTGTTTGCAGAATTTTTTTCTTTGACTTAGAAGCTTAGGATTTTGTTTTTAATGTTCCTGGATGTTTTCATTGGGAATTTCTTTCAGAAAATGACAGGTGTTTTTTTTTTTTCTATTTTTATTTTCCCCTCTGGTTCTAAGAATTAAAAGCAGTTTTCTTGTAACATTTCTTCAGATATAATATTCAGACTTATGTTTTGGTCTCAATGTTTAGATGGTCTGATGATTTAAAATTCTTTTCTCTTTGTCTGTTTTCCAGGTCACTGGTTTTTGCCAGGAGATAACTTATGTTTTCTTCTAGTCTGTCCATCTTTTGACTTTGTTTTAATTTTTATTGCTATCTCATGGAGTTACTGAGTTTTATTTGGTCCATTCTAATTTTCATGAAATTTGTTTCATATGCATCAAGCTTATTCCAAACTTTAAATTCCACTTTCAAGTCTTTCTTCCATGGCTCTAATTTCTTTTCCAATCTTTTCTCTAGCACTTTCATTTCATTGACAAAAATTTTTTAACCCTTAAACTCTTGCTTAATATCTTCTAGAAACAGCTTGTTTTTGTATTTTTCTTCAAAGTTTTGTTTGTAGATATTTTGGAGTCATTTTTTTCTAGGTTTCTGTCTTGGGCACCCCTGTCACCATAAGAGTTCTTTATGGAATTCTTTTAGTTGTTGTTGTTCTTTTTTTTTTCAGCCTGCTTTCTAACTTCAGACTTGATGTTAGGGGCCAGACTTTATATACTTCTGGAGGGAAGGTTTGGACTGGTCCTATAATTGCTTTTTGGAGGATATTGAGTGTTGTATTACTCCAACATGTAAGGGATAGTTCAGCTATTAAGTTTTCAGTGTTCTCAAAATTTTCTTATCTAGGGGAAAGTGAGATTGCTATTCATTTGGTCTGAGTTCTGGAAGTTCCTGACCTGGGTTTGGGTCTAAACAACAGCAGACTACTACCAGGCTCAGTCTCTATCTGTTGGTTTAGAGTGGCAGCCCTTTTTGGTTTGAAATTCTTGCTCTATTTTTTTTCAGGTTTTTGAACTTATTCCTTTCTAGGTTTTCTGTACCTTTCCAGGGCTTCTGTACCCAGAAAAGCAACCCATGGGACAAGTCTCCCTATGAGTCTGCCCTGCATCTGTGACCTTGGTACTTGTCTCTTTTGAGGTTTGAGTCTGTGGATGCTTTGGTAAGGCTCTGCACTTTTGTTTTATTCTGGTGATCAACCTCTCCCAGACCTAGACTACTTTCAACTGTGCTTAGACATATTATCCATTATAGTTTTTGTCTTGGATTTCCTCCTCAGAATTCAGTCTGGTGTATTTTCTAGATCTTTTTTTGGGGGGGGGGGGGGGGGGGGGGGGGGGGGCTCACTGTACTCTTTTCTTCTACTCTCTCATCTTCTATGAGTGCCTTTTATAAGTCTCCTCCTCCCCTGTTGAGAAGGATCCCATATTCTAGAGACAAAAATAGCATTTTTCCTCCAAAATCTGAAGTAGGGATGGATAGTTTTCCTATTGATAGACAAATAGCCTTAGAGCAATGCACAGAGTAAACAAATAAGTCATATAAGGGAGGGGAATTGGCAACATTTACCCAGCCCCTGTGGCCTCAGTCTACAAGATAATAGCTGTAGAGTGCTTAGCAAAGTTCCTGGCATATAGTAGGCACTTAATAAATGCTTGTTTGCTTCCACTCTTCCTCTAGTGGTACCTGATTAGTTGCTATGTTAGACTATAAGATGATTCTTTGGTATCTCGTAACATTTATTCTCTATTTGGCACATAGTCTTTTCTTTTTCTTTTTGCTTTTTGGAGGGCAATTGGAGTTAAGTGACTTGCCCTAAGTCACATGGCTAGTTTTTGTGTTAAATGTCTGAGGCTGGATTTAAACTCAGGTCCTCCTGACTCCTGGGCCGGTGCTCTATTCACTGTGCCATGTAGCCGCCCCACATGTAGTCTTTTCAAGATAAATAGGCATTGCCTGTAGTCTCTGCTGGGTGTTTCTCTCTGGTACTCAGTGCTGTCAGGAGAGACCACACACACCCTTACTCCCACCCAGCACTAAGTTGTGGGGGCACTACCACTTCCCACTAAGAGGAAGATTGAATTCTACCATGTTTCTATTGGCTTAGCACCCAGATTAGACAACCAACCACAGAGGGAAACCCTTGGCAGCAATTCCTCCTCCCAGAAGGGCATTGGCATACAATCTGCCCCTGCTCTATTCACACCTTTAAAGAAGGGTCTGTCTTTTCTCAAAGTCTTAGATTTGGCAATTCTTCTCTAAAAGAAGATTTGCTGCCCTCAGACACCAGGGTCTTTGGAATACAAAGCAGTTCCAGCTACATAGTGCCTCTGTGCTGGTCATATATCTATCTTTCTCCATATTATCTATCTCCAAATCTCTTTGTATATCTACATCTACATCCAGATAGCATTGATATCAGTATCTGTAACTGTAATCTCTCTAGCTGTGTATCTATCTCTGTTTTTTTAACCTTGATTTCCTGGTCACCCAATTGTAACCTCTCTTTCAGAGTCCTCATTCTTACCTAGAAAGTCTATCACATCAGGATCATAATCTGTCTTCTCAAATTCTCACCTGTTTATCTTATTTCCTTTTTTTCTATTCAGGTGACATGCCTTATGCAATGCTTATAATACTAATTTTGTTTTCTTTTTCTTCTATTCATCTAAATGTTCTTTACCAGGATTACTCTCCACCCCCACTAGTTCCTGAATTTTCTGGATTAGTATTGTCAGATATAGCAAAGGGTTAAGTTTCTACAGGCCACAGAATGAGGTAATGAAACTTAAAGGAAACAACACTAACCTTCTTCTCCTCCAAATCTGGTGTGTAAATATGCACAAGTAAGGGATTGAAGAATGTTTCCTTCTGATTGGGTAGAAAGGTCAAACAAATAATTATGGTAATGAAGGATTGAGATTGCTTTGGGCTGATTAGTTTGAGATTGTGAGCCCATCTCACCCACTGATGGTGAGACCCCACAGGGGAATGGGCCAGGTTAAGACTAGGATAACAGAAGCCCACGAGCTTCTGCCATTTACACTCCCTGGCTGATGCTCCTTGAGCAATGAGGGCTGTGTCCTTTCTCATGAGAAAGAATAAAGACCTTTTCTGATCTCTGACGCAGACTCCGATTTTGAAGATCTGGCAGTGGTTTCTATCCCACACAGTATAATTCTTAATATGCGGTACTATTCCCTGCTTGAATATATGAAATGTTTCTCCAGACTGGTCTCTACTACCATCATCCTAGTGAGCAACTCCTTTGGAGAAACATCATAGCCAGCACAAACCATGAGACCAGTCACCAGGGGAAAGCAGGCAATACAATGATGCCAATGGGAAAACTTCCCAAGTCAGAAAGGTGAAAGTATTAAGGAACGATTAGTGCCTCTGGTACTTCTCCTTTTCAGGGCTGTTCATCCACATTTGGTATACAACCTGTCACCCAACTTCACCTGTGGCTCCAAGAAGCTATAGTATGCACAGTGTCCATACCCCAGTAAAACCGTCTTAGCAGATGAGCTAACCAGGTCTGAGAGTAACTGACAGTCCTCAAACCTGTCTGTTAGTTAGGGGTAGGTCTAATATAAGCATGTGAAGACTTTCTCCTGGTGGAATGGGTAGATGAGAACAATTTGCTCTGGGGGCCATGGAAGTGGAGAGGAGAACTCTAAGCTGTGGAGTGCTTAGAGCTAGGTCAGACACAACGTGATCATCCACTGCACCCTGGGCAATTGCCAGTCTTAACTTGCCACTGGAATTCTATGACTATAAGAAAGAATGAGGCTGATAACTTTGTGAAACTCTGACTCACTTAAATCCAACTCATGCACAAGTCAAGACACTGTCCCATGATGTCATTGGTCCTCTTTGAAAATAAGGACAATCGGGTGGTTTCTGAGCTTGGACAAGCACCTATAGTACCCATGTTCTAGTCATGAAGTTCTGCTACTAATAAAACTTGGCTTATTGTTTCAGTTAAACCTTCACTGTCAGGTCTACACCTCACTATGTAGCCATTGGTATAAGTATTGAGATTTGTCCACACTAAAGTGGGAGGGGGCAGTGGGGGGGGGGATGGAGTGTGGGAAGTGGTGGCACACCACAAACATTTGTGTGTAGTTTCTCTCCTCCAATGGAATAAAGGAAGTTTTTTTGCTTATAACCACTGTTAGCTCTTTGGTTTTATTTTGTTTTATTTTTAGAATTAACTGTAGTTTTGATGAACTGCGTGAGCTCTTTGGGTTTTTTAAGAGTTAAAAGCAGTTGTGTGACCTCTGTGACTCTTTGTTCATTTGGTCAGGGTTGACACTTCAATCATGTCCTCCTAAACTAAGAAGGAAAATTTGAATTCCATTTTATTGGAAATGCTTTTAAACTCCATACAGTAACTGTACTGTTTGTGTGCTTTAATCAATGTTTTGTCTATTTGGTAGGTCATTGGGAAATAGCTAATGGGATGAAATCCTTGTTATAACAAACTACCTGAGAGAAAAAGTCACGGAATGAAATGTACATACTCTTTAGAGAAAATGGTAAACAGTTTTGCAGCTTTAAGTGTTACTTAACATTTGCAGAGCTAACACTCATAGTCTCATGCCAAACATGTGACCTAAGCAGAGCATGAAAGCTCTTTGGGCAACCAATTCTGTAAAATGGGATCCTCAAAGACTTGCACTATCTACTTCACTGGTTTCCATAACAAAGGCACATGAGAAACCTTAAAGTAGCATGTTAGGTTTGTTTTGTTTTTATTTTTACTTCCACATTCTTTCACTTTCATTAAAAAAAGTTGTAAAGTTGAAAAGGCCTGGTATAGTTGGGAGAAAAGTCAAAGCCAGAAGGATACATGTACTTAAGACTTTTCTTGGTTTCAGCTGCCACTCAGAATGTCTACCAACTATTTCTTGTCCCTACCACCTGATAAAATAATTGTAGAAAAAGGCTTGCTGCTTGAAAGAGTTAATGGGAGAGCAAATGTTCTTCCTTTACCTTTCTCTGCACTGACATTCAGAGCTCAGCGAAAGGAGCTGGCCTGGAAAAAGTATAAATGTTAGCAAAGAGGAAACAGGACCATTATTATTTGCAGATAACATGATAGTACACTTAGAAAATTCCCTTAAGTAAGCAAAAAAAGATAACTGAGATGGTTAATAGCTATACCAATATTGCAGTATATTAAATACAATTATCAGTAATATAAATCAGCATTTCCAGGAAGCAAAGATAATGAAATAAATTTTATTCCAAATAATTATAAAATATCTAGGAGATAACTTAAGATACATAAGATTTATATAAATACATCTATTAGACACTTTACAGAAGCAAAAAAGAAAAATAATTAGAGATAACCTTTACTCATGATTTGGCCATTCCAGTACAATAAAATGGCTATGCTACCAAACTTAATTTATAGATTTTTGTTACACCAATTAAATTATTAAGAGATACTCTTTTAGAACTAAACAAAATTAAAATAAAATTCATTTGGGAGACTGAAATAAAACCTCAATGGGGTGGCTAGGTAGTGTAGTGAATAGAGCACTAGCCCTGGAGTCAGGAGGACCTGAGTTCAAATGTGACCTCAGACGCTTGACACACTTACTAGCCGTGTGATTTTGGGCAAGTCACTTAACTCCAATTGCCCTCCAAAAAAAAAAAAAAAGAAAATCTCAAAGAAAACAATGAGAAAAAGTATGATTACAAGTATGATTAACAAGACTTTTAACTATATTATAAAACAAGTCATCAAAATTCTTTGGCATTTGTTTTTAAAAAACAGACAAGCAGAAACTGACAGAAGAAACTGTACAAGCAAAATAGAGAAGAAACCATAAACAGTAGTCCAGGGTCTGATAACACAGGAATATGTTCCTTGCGTTCCTCATATATTTTTAAAGAACTGCTGAGAAAATTGTAAACAGTTGGCAGATATTAGCTTTAGAATACAGTCTATAGCACCACAACAATAAACTCATGATGCATATGTACTCTGTATATAAAAACTCACAACATTAAAAAAAAATTAGAAAAGGATAGGATTGAACATCTTTGATAACTATGGCTAAGGGAAGAACTCTTGACCAAACAAGTAATAGAAATGAGGTTAACATTGATTCTGTATCATGTTTTTATTGGTCCTATTTATAATTGATTTATTTTTGTCCGGTCACTGCTTAAGTTGTGTTTCTCTGTCTCTGAACTTGGTTCAGAATTCCACTGGTCTACAAAGGATTAAGTTTAAAAATCTAGGTCTCCTGCTAATCACTGATCTATTTTTACCTCGAGGAATTAGCTGACCTGGAAGGATGTATGTGAACCTTATGGGTCCAATTTAGTATTTTTATACCTTTTCTTGTTGTAGTTGTTGTCCTTTATTCTCTGATGAATCAGGAAGGTGATGCCATGACTTGCAAGTGAATTGGATTTATGAGAGGGACGGCTGTACAAAGTCACCAGCCTTACTTTCTCCTCCTGAGCCATCTAGGCCCAGTGGTAAAATATAGATCAGGATGACTGGAATGTCCCTAGATGCAGTGGGAGACCTTGGAGGTCTTTCCCAAGTCTCAGTTTGACTGAGGCAATGCTAATTCAGTGAATATGGCTAAGTAAGAAATGAGGCAAAGAATGAACTCTTTTATGTAGGAAAAAAAATCAGTTTGGGAGGGGAAGACTTTCAGGGTCTAAAAAGAAGCAGTTGATATTTACATTCATTCTGAGCCATTAGAGCCCCCAAAATGCCCAGGAAGAGATTAGACTGGGACCTATAGCTGGGTAATCCATGACAGCCAGAATAATTCAGGTTTAAGGCACGATTCTTAAGAAAGAAATTTAGCCCATAAACCTCGAGATACCTTGTGAGGGTTTCAGGGATCAAAATTTACATTCATGTGGGCAGAGCACCCTCAGGTAGGGTGTATGATACCCTATGTGGACAGACAGAGGGGAAGAAGGAAAAGAAAGGAGAAAAGAGGAGAGGAGAAGAGGGAAGGGGAGGGGAGAAGAAAGGAAGGAAACTGGAACTAGCCAGTTGGATCCCCAGTGGGACACCCTCTACTTCTCACAGGTTGTCATTTGTCCTTAATTCTGGAAGAGGACCATGGCATCAGGAAGGTGATGCCACAGCTTGCAAGTGAATCGGATTTAAGTGATGGAGGGCTGTGTAAAGTCACCAGTCTCACTTTCTTCTCTGGAGCCATCAGGAGCAAAGTAAATGGGAACTGATAGTCATATAAAGACAAAAGCCATCAATGTACATATTTCCACACACATGTGTGTATATGTAAATGTACACATATACATATATGCGTACATATATACATATAATGTGGAGAGAGAAAAAAGAAGAAAGAATGAGAGTGTGCGTGTGTGTGTGTGTGTGAGAGAGAGAGAGAGAGAGAGAGAGAGAGAGAGAGAGAGAGAGAGAGAGAGAGAGAGAGAGGAGAAAGAAAGTAACTTGGGGGGATTGTTTGACTGAGGTCAACAGTTCTCTGCTGTTGAACTAGAACCAGCCATAGTTTATATACCTGATATACCAAGATACCCTTGGACAAAAGAAACAACTGTTTTCCCCCATAACATGTGGTTTTATGTATTCTGCAAATTTATAATGATAGCAGAAATTATCTCACATTGGCTTGTTTTCCTAACCCCTACTCCCCCCAAGCTTGGCTGATAAAAAAATGTAAAAATGCATCTTTACTCTCTTTATGCTCTCTCTCTCTCTCTTTCTTCTCTCTCTTCATGTTCTTCAAGTTTTAGTTGATGGTCAGCTAGTTTTAATAAAACCTCAAATAGCCTAGAAAAAAATAAAAGTAAACAATCTGTATATAACACCCCCAAATATCACCTGCATGAAGCTAAAAATGGGGTAAATTGTCTCTCTTCTCTCTTTCCCTTCTCCTATTCAGTTAGTAGGAATTGGAGTATAGCTTCTTTACCCTAGGTATGGAGAGGAAAAGTAAAGGTGTTATGGAATAGGCATGCATATCTCACTAGTCTCTTTATGATCTGCTAACTCTAATACCAACTGATAATAATGGCATTTGTAGACCTTGAAATCTTTCCAGTGTTTTGCATATCTTATCTCATTTCATCTTCACAATAAGATTTTGCTATTATTATCTATGTTTCACAAATGAGAAACCTGGGGTACAAAAATACCTTGCCCAGGATCACATAGAATTCAAACTCAGATATTTTTATTTATTTTTTATTTTTTGAATAGTTAAAAAAATACAAAGTATTTATTGAAAAAAGTGTTCAAAATAATTAATATTCAAAGAATATGGGATGTGAATACATTAGAAAGACTATATAAAAAAATGGGAGAAATAGGGTAGACATGTATGAAGGGATTCAGAGTAAAGAACAAAGAACCTGGAAATAACATACACAGTGACTGAAAAAATATGAAGTCAATCTGGACAGACAGAACTTCTTATTAATAATCAATAATCCAACTGCTGTTTCCATGAACACATGTTATAAAGGCTCTGCTGTTGTGTCCAAACAAACTCCTCCCTTCCACAGATCCACCATCTTACATTTTCCAGCAGTGACAGTGATCACAGCCATTCATGCCAGCTCATGCTGTGTCACTTGTGTCTCTAGTCTCCCTTCAGGCCTCCACAGGGGATCCACTTCAGCTGGTAGTTTTGTCGTGGTGCTTCCTAATTATCCTTCCTCCTCCTATCATACATCTTTCTCTAAGGCCATGCTACTTCTCCTGCACAATTCTTCACTGGCAACATGCTGCAGTCCGCTCATGTTTGCCGTGGTGCTCTTTTTGTGACCTAAACTTTGAATTCAACGGAGACTGTGATATGCAATGCCTTGTATACAGCATCATGGCAAGAACATTCTGGTCAAGGGGAACATATTTCACCAAGCCACTGACAACTGTTCTTGGTACTTTCTCTCCAACATCCACCTCTTCAACGTATAAAGAATCTGCATCAGGATGCTTTTTGGCAGCGATGATACAACCAATGCGAAGATCCAGTAGAGAGACATCGATTGGTTTGGAATCAGGGGCTGCAGCTGCTGGTTGCTTTTGCTTCTTTTACTTCTTCTCTCCTTTTTTCCCATATTTTCTTTCTTTTTCTTTTCTTCTTCTTCTCCTTTGGTACCAGAAGGTAAGACTGGAGCAGATACTGACTGTATTCAATTTTCAGAAGGTATGGATGTAGAATTAGCTTGAACTGATGGACCAGATGGAACTGGGATTTGTTTCACTTCATTGAGAATTTCTGCCTGGATGAGTTCCTGTTTAAGTCCTTCAATTTCCTTCTTCAGTTTAGCATTTTCAACACGAAGTTTCTTCTCTTCTCTGAGAGTTGCCTGTAAAATTGCTTTCTCCTTTAGCAAAGCAACTTGCTGCTTAAGGTATTCAATCACTTGATCAGCCTCTGCACCCTTTTGCTCCAGTCTATTCAGAATTGCTTTATTGGCTGCCATCTTTATCCAAGAACGGGGAAAAATCATGAACCAGATAAGGCCCAGGAGCCCTGGCCAGAAACGTCGCCGCAGCCGCCGGCAGAAGAACTGAGTGAGGGCGAAACTCAGATATTTTTAGTTCCAAGTACCTGATCTCATCTAATGTGTACCTCATTTCACCATATTTTTGTCTATCACCTGTCTGGTAGCTATTGGACAGTCCAGAATGTAGACCTGCCTTAGGCTCCATTTAGACCTTCCATTCTCCTTTGTACAGTCAGGGCTGCATTTTCTTTGAAGTTCATTCAAGGTAAAAAAAAATCTCAAGAACTGGGGGAAATGGATAATGGCTGCCCAGCAAGAAACCTCACTCTACCAAGTATTTATGGCAACGACCCTGGAGAAGGAGCAAGACTAGAATTTTTATTGTATACATACATATATATGAATGTATATGTTTGTACACAAATGCATGCACACATAGACATATACACATTTACACATTATATAGTATCACTAAATAAAAATTTACATATAACATGTGTAAAATATAAATATATTTATTGTAATATAATTTTATGTAGAATATACATAGTTTCATAAAATGTTATATAGTAATATATAGTCACATATATTATATGCACATATTTGCACAAAGCTTGTATGATATAGATACATTATACACATTTATGTATATACACACAAAGCACATATATACATATATGCAGGCATGCATACATAATTATCACCCTATTGGGAATGTATGAAAGAGGGACCCTTTCCCATCACTTCAGAGTAGGCCTCTGACTGCTTCTTGTCTGCCATGAAGATACTTTTAATTCACTTTTGAACTGGAACTTTATGGATATGCTGAATGGGCAATCTCTGCTTCTTAGACCTTTTCTCCATAACAGGAGATACCCCCTGTCCTTACACTTCAGGACCTTCCTCCCACTTTGTACTCCATTCCATTACTTGAAGATACCAGATGTATCTTTAGGTTTTCTGACCCATATGATACAAATATATTAGCATAGATGTAATTTACCTATATTTTAATGAAGCATTTAACAAATTCTCTCATGCTATTCTTATTGACAGGAATTATACATTTAAGTGGATTCTGAATTAGCTAAATGACCAGACTCAAGTAATAATTAATGAATTGATATCAGCTTGGAAGGAGGTCTGTAGTAGAAGGTCCTAGATATCTATGCTTGGCTCTGTACTCCTTCACATTTTTATCATGATTTAAATAAAAGAAAAGATGGTATGGTTATAAAATTTGCAGCAGACAAAGCTAAGAGGGATAGAGAAAACGTAAGACGACAGAGTCAAAACACAAAAACATCTCAACTGACTAAAACATTAGTGAATTTAACACAGTGAATGTCAAGTCTTATATTTTGGTTCAAAAAATCAAATTTTCACATACAAGATAAGAAGAACTGCGGTCTTTAGTGTATTGCAAACTCAAAAAGAATGTGATATAAAAGCCAAAAAAAGTTATAATGTATGACTATATTGATAGAAGCATAGTGTCCAGGACTAAGGGAATGTTAGTTTCCCTGAATGGGACCTGACCTTGTCAGTAAGGAATACGGTGTACATGTTGCTTAACATTTTAGGTAGGCGATTGATAAGCTCAAAAGCATCCAGAAAAGGAGTTATCAGAATAATAAGCGCCCCAAGATCATGTGAAGATCAGTTGAAAGAACTGAGAATATTTAGCCTAGAGAAGGGGGAGGAGATAATATTCACCTTTAAGGAACTTTACAGAAGTAATTTCTTTAACTTTTCAGTATTTTGAACAACTCTCTAAGACTACAAGTGATAGATAAGTTACCAGTCTTCCCTGGTAAAGGGAATTTCTTTACTGTTAACTCCTTATAGATGAAATCACAGCTTTGGGCCAAAAATTTCTATGCTTTAAGTATGTGTACTTCTATCATGAATGCAGATCATGATCTCTCTACAACATAGTAGATAGGGTTCAAAAATTGTTTTATCCAACAAAATCTATTATGCAACGTGCTGATGAGGTTTTCCAAATTTCCCTAGACTTGTCTTCAAATGGCAACACATGGTCAGCCTTTTCTTCTTGATAGGACTTAACAGAATAACCTTAGTTTTGAAAACCCAAATTCATTTCTAATGTACAATGGAGCATCAGATTAAGACTTGGTTAGAGTCTTAGGTACGTATATGTGAATTTGTTTATGCATCTCAGAAATGATAGCTGTAAGTTTATGGCTACAGATGTCACAGATTTGAGGAAGGAAAACTTTGAAAAGAGGAAGATAGTTTAGACTTTGAATACATTTTGATTGTCGAGGAAAGGGACTAGACCTGTGATTTTTATGGGTACAGAGAATACCTAAATAAGGAAACTCCATTTACCTACACAGGTTGGTACCTTTTCTGCAACTTCTTTAAGAATACTAGAGAACTGTGTAGGGGATTGAGAGATTAAGTGACTTGTCTAGTGTCACACAGACAATAGGAGTCAGAGATAGGACTTAAACACAGGTCTGGTATTTTCAAAGTCAGTTTTCTATCCACTATCCCACACAGCCTCTGAACAAGTGTGGTATTTGAGTTTTATGAAGTTTCAAAATCTCCATGATGACTAATAAAATAGATAAAATTATGTGGTTACTTTTTAATCCCAAAGCTTTTACTTCCCCATTTTTTTGTTTGTAATAGGAAGGAATAAAAGAAATGATTTGAGTTTCACATGAGTTGATGGAGTTGATTTAAGAAAAGAGATGACCCAGTAAGAATACAATAAGCAGACTTAAAGTGGATTTTGGTTTTGGCATTTGGATTTATTTATCTATGTTCTGTCACCAGTGATTTCACCTCAGCTAGCACATGACAAAAGATCGTCTTTCAGGTAGGTATAAAATCTTGAGGAGGAAGGTTTTTCATTAGATCTACTTCTTGAAGATGACTGGTCTCTCTTTCTAACTCCCTAATTACTACCATGAAATTGGTAATTTTGTTCTCAGTCACAGTGCTTTACCCCCCCTGCAAAGGTAAGAGTTTTGCTTTGATATTTGGCAGACATATCTAGTTGTTGGGATATTCAGCCTAACATCTTTCAAATATTTTTCATTGTGAATGTTTCTTTACCTCTAACTGCAAAATATGATGTAGTAAATCCTTAGATAGTAGCTTCAGCAAACCTATCCTCAGAATGTGTGGTTTTAACATTTAAAGGAAATATTAATGAGCAAAGCCTCTTAGTTTCTTTTTTTATATGAATAAAATAGAAATGTCTTCTGTATTTTTAAACTATTCACTTCTTTTTAAAAAACATTTTCATTTAAAGTTTTGAGTTCCAAATTCTATCCCTCCATGCCTCCTTCTCCTCTCCCTTCCCTGAGATGGTAAGCAATCAGATATATACGTGTGAAATTATGTAAAACTTTCCATATTAGTAATTTTGTACAAGAAGATTTGAATAAAAGAAAAAAAATTGAAAGAAAGTGAAAACTATCATGCTTCAGTCTGTATTCAATCAATATCACTTCTTTCTCTGGAAGTGGATAGTATGGTTTACCATGAGTCCTTTGCAATTATCTTGAATCATTGTATTCCTGAGAATAGCCAAGTTACTCATAGTTCTTCGTGAAACAATATTACTGTTACTATGTACAACATTCTCCTGGTTCTGTTCACTTGACAATACATCAGTTCATGTAAGTCTTTCCAGGATTTTCTGATATCATCCTGGTTTTCATTTCTTATAGTATAATAATATTTCATTACAATCACAATACAATAGGTTGTTTAGCCATTCCCCATTTGACAGATATCCCTTTGATGTCCAATTCTAAGCCACCATTAAAAGAGCTGCTATAAATATTTTTGTACAAATAGGTCTTTTCCCCTTTTTTAGAATGTCTTTGGGTTATAGACCTAGCAGTATTCCCTTAGTTACTAATTAAGAATTCACTTAATCTATTAATTTAAACTACTCATTTAATCCTCCTTAAGAATTGAATTCTTTAATCTAAAGGTCTACTTTTAACCCATGTTTCTATATCTGTTATACAGTCTTGACCTTGCTTTCTTTCTCCCAAGATGACCAACCTTCAGGACTAGGTCTTGTGGAATCCTTCTTCTCCCTTGCCTGAACCCCTATTGCTCAGTTCTCATCAGACTTTGATCACTCACTCTAGGCTAGATGCAGACACCCTACCTCACCCCATCCACATATCAAGCAAAAACTCAGGGTCCTATTTACTCTAACCATTAGGCATATTAGTCTCTTCCTAATAGAAACTGGTCAGGAACCACTGGCTATCCTTGATAATTCTTTTGCTGGACCCTCAAGTATTACCAACATTTTTGTCTGCCATTAAGCTAAGCCATCCTTATTTGATTTCTCTCCTAATCAGAATGTGAGCTCCTTCAGGTAGAGATTGTCTCAATTTTTTGTTTGCATCCCCAGTGCTTAGATTAGTACTCAGCACATAGTAAGCGTTTAGTAAATACTTTCCCCTTCTATTCCATACTGACAGAATCACTTTTCATTTAAAATACAGATATCAACACTAGAAAAGATAGTACATCACCTTTAGGTGTCTTAAATTAAGTTGATAGAAACAATATGACTAGAGAAAAATTATTTCACAGAGTATTATGTCTGCTAACCACGGGTGTTCCCCAGGGCCTTGTCCTTACTCCTCTTCTCCTTTATATTATTTCATCTGGTAATCTCATCAGCTTCCACAGATTCAATTATCATCTCTTTGGCAGATGATTTTCAGATCTACTTATCCAACCCTAAACATTCCCCTGAACACCAGTCTTTCATCTCCAATTGCTATTTTATAGTCATCTTTTTTTTTTTTTTTTTTGCTTTTTGGAGGGCAGGACAACTGGGATTAAGTGACTTGCCCAAGGTCACACAGCTAGTTTTTGTGTTAAGTGTCTGAGTCTGGATTTGAACTCAGGTCCTCTTGACTCCCGGGCTGGTGCTCTACTCACTGCGTCACTTAGCCACCTCTATAGTCATCTTAAAATCAACACATTCAGAACTAAACTCATTTTCTTCCACTCTGCCCCCTAAATGCTCTATTTTTTCTAACTTCCATTTTATCACTGAGGGCACCGCCATGCTTCCAGTCACATAACCCAGGCCTCAATTTTCCCTTTTAATACACTAGAAATTCAATTCTTTTGCTGTGGGATTAATTTATGACAAGAGAAATATTTTGTACTTACCTCATTGTCAGTTAAACTAATTAAATTTTTTTTTACACTTTCAGCTTTATTGATGTGTTTTTGTTTTTACTTAATGAATATTTACAGATTACTTGCTCTTTCTGAAAGATCTTATTTTAAGAAAGTAAAATTACTAAGCGAAACTAATAATGCAATGACTTCATCTGAACATTCATGTCATTTTTCGCATTTGTAGCACCCTTTCTCTATTAAAAAAAGTAACAGAAATCTATTTTCTCTGTTCCCACCGCCATCACAGTGAAAAAAAGAAAAGAAAAAATTCACAAATTTATTGTAATAAATAATGCATAGTCAAACAAAACAAATTCTCCAATGGTTGTATGTATTTATACACATATATGTATATACACATGTATATACACTTGATGTGTCTTTATATGTGCATATAATATGTGTGTGTGTATATATATATATATATATATATATATAATATGTTTTTATGTACAGGCATAGGAGGAATTTGTGTGTATGTATCCATTCATAGGTCCACCAACAATGCATCCAAGTAACTTTTCTTTTCTTTTTTCTTTTTTTTTTAAAGCAATCAAGGTTAAGTAACTTGCTCAAGGTTACATGGCCAGTTATTTCTGGGTGTGGTGCTAAGTATCTGAGCCCAGATTCGATCCAGAAGTCATCCCGACAGTGGAGCCAGTGCTCTTACTCTCTGTGCTACCTGGCCGCCCCCCAAGTAACTTTTCATGGAACCCTTCCAACACTTAATATAATTTCCACCCTGATAAGTTAAATCTCAAAATTAAAATTCTAATTGGTCATTAAATAAATTTTTTAAATGGCTATAGATATTTATTGAAACTCTTCAAACTTTTTATGAATACACATAAGCATATTTATTACCTTTTATAAGTATGTTAAATGGCATAATGTTAATACAATAAAAGTGATAAAAATTACATTTGTGTCCTGAGCAATTTAAGAAAAAATTTGAGTAGCATTGAAATTGGACAAGAGTTTCAAAATACAAATTTTAGTCTACATTACTTCCTGGGAAATAACAAACATTTCAGCTTTCCACAGATGGGTGGAGATTGGAAGTGAATTTGGGTTTTTGAAAATTAAGTCATTCTGTTAGGTCCTATCAAGAAGAAAAGACTATGTGTTGCCAATTGAGGACTAGTCTAGGAAAATTTGGAAAAACTCCTCAGCACATTGCATAATAGATTTTGTTGGAAAAAACAATTTTTGAATTCTATCAATTATTGTAGAGAGATTGTGATCTGCAAAAACTTTAAGATTTAATTATGAAATGATCCCACCCAGATTTGCAAAAAGTGTATTTATTGGGAAAAGTCCATGTGACTTAATTGAAATTGATTTTAAGGTTTTTTTTGTTTGTTTTTCTCTTCATCTGACCTTTATCACAATTACTGAGTCTGTTGCTGATAGTCCTATAAAAGCATCATCCTTCTTTCTACTGTAAGGCAGCCTATAAGCAACATTTAAAACCCGTAGAACTAAGGTCTATGGATTCGAATTCCTCAACTGTATTAGCCTTTCTTCTTTGTGCCTGAAGAATGTGATTTATAAAAAGTTTGAGAGACATAATTTTTGGGTAGCTAATTTTATTAATCATGCTTGCAGATAATTAATAAAAGGAAACAATGGCATGCTTAGATGCTAAAGACCCAACATGGAATGCACTCAAAACTTAGATGTCCTTGGAAGAGTGGGTGTGCCTGAGGGAGGCCACTCTGACTGGTTAACAAATAATGAGAGAATGAATATTACAATGAGAGGTGGACCTATTCTAATGAGGGGCTGGGGGATGTGACTTTGATCACTCAGATCTGTCTGTCTAGAATACAATGGGCTGGATTTCAACCAGATTAGATTAAATTCTTTATAAACTTCTCTAGATGGGTGGGGTTTCCCACTCATAATTGAAAGGCATGTACCCCAGGGATTTGGGCAATCTCATTCATCAACAATGCCCTTTGGAAACTGAAAAATCTACAGGTTTCTAAAAAAAAAAATCTTGGTCCTAATTCAATAATTTATTATTAATATAAAGGAGAAATAATTATTTCTCTCAAAAGCAGATTGTTTTGGAAGGAGCAAGAGCCAGATAGTAAGGTGAAAAGTCTTCACAGTCTTCTCTCTTCACTAGTTTGGAGTGACTACTGCTTTCTCCCATATGAGGTGTTCTACTCTTGCTTCCCCAGGGGTACACTTCTCTCTCACATTTATACTGCCACTCTCAAGAGTCCTTTCATTGTTATACATTTCTCACAGGTCCAATCCATCCCTCGGGTCATATTGTAGTTGATACACCACTTGGCCTGCAATCACTGGAATGGTAAAGGAAGTGACAGGGGCAGCGTGCCAACTGATATCTTCCTTCCATCCACCTGGTAAACTTAGCTAAGTTCATTGCAATGAGTAACAGCAGCAACTGTCTATACCCATAGCAAACCCAGCACTAGGTCTTCCACAGCCTATGTGCTTCTGTCCTCCTTTTCCACTATACCTTTTGGAATCCTCATTGTTGAACTTGCCCTTCATCTTACATCTCTTTTTTTAGTACTCTTTCCATCTCCTGATGTTCATTGAAACCTAGTATAAAAATAACTGTAAGACCATATATAACAATATGAAGAGTGTCAGCCATTGGGTAGGCAGGAGATGAATTCAAACTTTGGGCCTTTATCTGCCATTTGTGTGACCTTGCAAGTGACTTTGGATTCCAGTTTTCTCATCTATAATAAATATAATACTAGTAATTATAATAATGATGATTATAGTATTTATATAGCCCTTTAAAGTTTGTGAAACATTTCACATATCTTGCGTCATTTGCTCCCCACAATTGTGGGAAGTAGTTACTATTACTATCTGGGGATAATAATTCTACAGATGAGGAAACTGAGGTAGATTTGTTGACCTACCCAGGAACACAGATAGTGAGTGTATAAGGAAGAAATCAAACTTGGGTCTTCCTGACTCTAAGTCTAATTCTCTCTCTCCCTCCCTCTCTCTTCCCCCCCCTCCCCCTCCTCTCTCTCTCTCTCTCTTTCTCTCTCTATCTCATAATCTCCACATCTAATCACTTGCCAGGTCTTATCTTTTCCCCTAAACTCAACCTCTTCTAAACTTCCCTGTTTCTGCTGAGAGCACCACCATCCTTCTTGTCTCACAGCTTCACAAGCTTGCCATTCTCCTAGGCTCCTCAGTCTCTGCCATGGTACATATCCATCACTTACCAAATCTTGATATTTCTGCCTTCACAACATCCCTCATGTCTGACTCATGTAGCAACCAGTAATACAATAGCAGTGGCTTTCTAATTGAGCTTGCTTCCTAAGACTCTCCTCATTCCAGTCTAAAAAAAACTGCCAGCGTGATTTTTCTGAAGCACAGATTTGGCCATGATAGTCCCCTACTCAGTAAATGCCAGCAGCTTCCTGTTGTCTCTAGGATAAAATATCGGCTCATCTCTTTAAAAACCCTTCAAAAGGTGACCCTTCTCAGAACCATTTTATATTTCTCCCCTTTCTGAATTCTATTGCCCAGTCAAATTGGCTTTCTTGTTTCCTCATATATCATAGTGACAGGCAAAGAGTAGGTGTTTAACAAATGTTCGTTGTTTAGTTGATAGATTTTGATTTAGATTAACATAGCAGTCTTCTAACTTATGTCTTGATTCTCTTTTATTTTCCTGACCAAATAATCTTTCTAAAATACTGTTCTAATCTCATTTCTACTCCTTTTCTAAAAAATCACTGCCAATAAAATAAAGTGCAAATTTCTAATCTTGATATGAAACAGGTCTTTTAGCCTGTCTTTCCAGTCTTGTTTCATATGATTCCCCTTCATGTATTAATTCATTTATTCAACTTAAAAAAACTTTTTATTCATTTATATTTTATTTATTTGAACTTAAACATTAAAAGAGCATTTATATTTACTCAGCAGACCATAAGAGGACTGCCTATGAAATAAAAGCTATTCATACTGCTTATTTTTAAATTATATGATATATTCCACATATTACTTTGAAAACTATTCTGCTTGTCTGTACTTTAGAACATTATTCTGTTCTCATCTATACTTGTAAATATGTATCAATGTCCCTATTTCTTGGAGAAAGGGAAACAATGTTTTTTACTTCTGTTCTCAAGCCAACTCTATCTCCCAATTAAAAGGTCAAGAGAAATAAAAAAAAAAAAACTTACCTTGGAGCCCCTAAGTAGTGCAGTGGATTGAACTTCAGCTCTGGAATCAGGAAGACCTGAGTTCATAATCCAGACCCAGACACTTACAAGCTGGGTGACCCTGGACAAGTCACTTAAACCCAGCTGCCTCAAAAAACAGCAACAATAACAATTTTACCTTGTAATAAAAAACCACAGTCAAGCAAAACAAATCCACAGAATGGTCATGTGCAAAAACAAATATCTTTTTGCATGCTGAGTCCATTATTCCTCTGGGGGGGGGGGGTTGATAACAAGCTTAATCATGAATCTTCTGGAGATGTGCTTGATTATTACATTGCTCAGTTTTTAGGTCTTTCAGAATTTTGTTGTTATTGTTGTTTTTAAATTACAGTGTTTTTGTACTTGTATAAATTATTCTCCTGGCTCTGCTCACTTCTCCTTGCATCAGTTCATACTACCCAGGATCCTCTGCAATCACCTCTTTTGTAATTTCTCAGACTGTAATAATAATTCATTACATTCCTATACCATAGTTTGTTCAACTATAATTCAATTGATGGACATGCTTCCTAGATTTTTTCCCTTCACCTTCCATTTCTTTTCCCTCTTCCTTTCTCTTCTCTTTTATTCACTACTTCAGGATCCAGAAATTTGTTTTGCTCACTCCTAACTATGCCTCCCATTCCCATTTTTCTTCCTGATGAGCTTGCATTTCTACATCAAATTGCTTATTGTGAGAAATATCAAAATTTACCTCCTTCATTTCTGTATTATTGCATTCATTTTATTTACCTTTTTGTTTTCCCTCTTTAAACCCTCATGAACAGAATGAATTAACCCTCAGATCTTTCTTTTTCTTATTTAGTTCCTTTGATACTCTTCAATGACACTACAGTTCTGAAAGGACAGAACCTCTCTTCTTGTTATAATTTAATCGGCATACAGCAGCTACCAAATTCACAAAGAAATCACTCTTTCTAATTTGTCTTGACTTTGTAATTCAAAGTTGCTGCACAGTTCTGGCATCTTCATCAGAAATACTGGAAAATCCTTTATTTTATGGTAGTTTCATTTCACTATTCAGAATTATATTCAACTTTGCAGAGAACGAGTTTTTTGTTTGTTTGCAAGTCTATTCTTTGTCTTTTGGAATACTGTATTCCAAGATCTCCCCTGATTTTTGGTAGAATTTTTCAAGTCTTTTGTGAACTTGACTGTTTTGCCTTGGTACTTGAATTTCTTTCTGGACAGTTAAAAAAATTATTATTATTTCTATTTGACATGAAAGCTCTGTATTTTGTTTAGCAAATTCCTGCCATTTTCCCTTTGGGGATTTCTTTCAAGAGGTGATTTTTATTTTCCCTTTGTTCTCTGATTCTAAGCAATACAGTTTTCTTTTATGATTTCTTGAAACACAGTGTTGAGGTTATTTGAAAAAAAAATCATAATTTTTAGGGAATTTGATGATGGTTAAATAATTTCTCCTTGACTTGTTTTTAAGGCCAGATGTTTTTATTTTTAAAATAGTATTTTATTTTTCCAATTGCATGTAAAGACAATTTTCAGCATTTCTTTTCACACAATTTTGAGTTCAACATTTTTCTTCCTCTCTCCCCTTGCTTAATCCTAAAAAGGAAAGCAATTTGATAAATGTTGTATATGTGGAATCATGTAAAACACATTTCCATATTAGTCACAGTTGTGAAAGAAGAAACAGACTGAGGGGAAAAAAGAACAAAGAAATTAAAATAAGTGAAAAAAAGTATGCTTCAATATGTATTCAGAGTACTTCACTTTTTTATCTGGATATAAACAGCATTTTCCATCATGAGTCCTTTCTAATTATCTTGAATTTTTGTGCTGCTGAGAAGAACTAAGTCATTTATAGTTGATCATCATACAATGTTGCTGTTACTGTGTTCAATATTTTCCTAGCTCTGCTCATTTCACTTTGCATTATTTCAAACAAGTTTTCCAGGTTTTTCTGAAATCTGGCTGTTTGTTATTTATTATTGCACAATAATATTTTGTGACATTCATATGCCACAACTTGTTCAGCCATTCTCCAATTGATAGAATTCCTATCAATTTCCAATGTTAAGCCACCACAAAAAGAGCTGCTATAAATATTTTTGTTCATGTAGGTCTTCTTCCCTTTTTTAAATGATCTGTTTGGGATACAGACCTAGCAGTTGGTATTGATGAATCAAAGGGTATGCACAGTTTGGTTGTCCTTTGGACATAGTTCCTAATTGCTCTCTGGAATGGTTGGATCAGTTTACACCTTCACCAAGAGTGCTTTAGGGTCCCAATTTTCCCACACCTTTTCAACATTTATCATTCCCCTTTTTTGTTCATATTAGATAATTGATAGGTGTGAGGTAGTATATCAAAGTTATTTAATTTTCATTTCTGTAATCAAGTCATTTACAGCACATCTTAATATACCTATATATATATATATATATATCTTTAATTTATTTTTAGTTTTAAACATTCATTTCTATAAGATTTTGAGTTCCAATGACTAGATATAGCTTTAATTTCTTCCTCTGAAAACTGCCTGTTCATATCCTTTGACTCTTTATCAATTTGAGAATGTTTTTATTCTTATAAATTTGTCTCAGTTCTCTATATATTTTAGAAATGAGACCTTTATCAGAGACACTGGCTATAAAACTTGTTTCCCACCTTTTTGCTTCCTTTCTAATCTTGGTTGCATTGGTTTTGTTTCTGCAAAAAACTTTTCAATTTAATGTAATCAAAATCATCAACTTTGTATATCATAATGTCTTCTACCTCTTTTTTGGTCATAAATTGTTCTTTCTCAATAAATCTGACAGGTAAACTATTCCTTGCTCTCTTATTTTGTTTGCAATATCAGCCTTTATATCTAAATCATATTTCCATTTTGCCTTTATCTTGGTATACAGTATTAGATGTTGGTCTATGCCTACTTTCTGTCATACTACTTTGTAGTTTTCCTAGCAGTTTTTGTTAAATATTGAATTATTATCCAGAAACTAGAGTCTTTGAGTTTATCAAACAGTAAGTTTTTTTCTTACAAAACAATTAGCTTTAGTTTGTTTTTAATATAGAAGGGAAATAGTCATTTTTTATTAGTAAAATGTTTAGAAATTAGACTTTTTTTTTTTTTTTTTACAAATTTTTAAATAGAGTCGCATCAAATGTTAGACCATTCTTGAATTTCAGGAGGTTTTAGTTTGAGAATATTCGTTATTATAAAAGAAAATCCTTGTAATATTAAACAAAAAGTTAGTGGGTTCATGTCAGCAGTATCTAAAGGAAGGAAATCCTGGTGAGCATACAAAAAGGAAAAAAAATTTTTTTGGAGGGAAGAAGACAGGGCAGTTGGGGTTAATTGACTTGCCTAAGGTCACACAGGTAGGAAGGGGAAAATTGTTTTGAAAGAGATCTAAGGTATTTTTTCTCTGATGTCTTATCAAAAGTTTTGGTCTTTCCTGTATTTTTATTTTCCTTTCAAGTCACATTTTCCAGGTTCCAACTCTTCACATTATGAATATACATGTATATGTATGTATATATGTATTAAGTTTGATTGATTCTCTAATAATGTTAAATAACTACTATCATAATAAATTAATAGTCAAGATACTAAAAAATGGAATGTTGCTTTTATCAAAGAGCTTCTAAATGTTACTTAACAAACCCTATGACAATATATATTAAACTTGGCAAAAATGAATTACTTATTTCTTTAATGAAGACAAAACATATCAAAATTACTAGAGGTAAAAGGCTTTTTCCAATCTGAGTCCCAAACCTTTGGGATTCAGAAATTTTTTGCTAGTTACCACTAAATACTAATTTTAAAATAGAGGTTAAAAATATTCTCAATAGTTTAAATTTTAACATGTTGCTTGCCCCAGAGTTATCAAACAGTAAATTACTATACTCATTGACTACTGTGTCTTGTGTATCTAACCTATTCCACCAATCCACCCTTGTATTTTGTAGCCAGTATCAAGTACTTTTGATGATTGCTGCTTTGCAAAACAATTTAAGATCTGGTATGGCTAGGCCACATACCCTTGCATTTCTTTTCATTAATTTCCTACTTTAATTTTGTACTTCCTGATGAATTTTGATATTATTTTTTCTTGATATTTAATTGGGGATATTAAAATTAGTTCTTTTGCTAGCTTTTTAAAATTGTATGCCCAACTCATTGATCTCCAATTTCTCTATTTTATTCATGCAAGCATTGAGAGATATAAAGGAACCACTTTTGCTGCATCCCACAAGTTTTGATATGTTGTCTCATTATTGTCATTCTCATGCATGACGTTATTGATTGTTTCAGTTTTGCCTGAGGTGGAAAGCAGTTCACAAAAATCTCTCTTTGAAACAAAACTCAGTCTTTAGGAAGGGAGAGATGCCTGCCCCACTCCAAATTCACACAGCCATCCCCAGATGGGACAAAGCTGCCCAGAACCATGGTCTCTGAGGTTGAGTGGGTTTCCAAGAGTATGGATAGAGACTTGAGCAAAAATGGGGAGCTAATCACTGTGGATAACCTCAAGAGCTCCACCCACTTCAGTCTGTACTATCTGGTCCAGAAGAAGACTAGGAGCTCCTTGTTTTAGAGATCACAGTATATTTGGCTCAATTTAACTCTCAAGGACATTTTGTATCCAAGCTCCCTTTTCTCTTACTACTTCTTTCCTCTTTTTTATCTACCCCCTCCCTTTTCTTTCCTCATTCCCCTCCTACTTCCTGTAGGGTCAGGTAGATTTCTATACCTGAATATGTTATTACTTCTTTGAGCCAAATCTGTTGAGAGTAATGTTCAAGCAATTCTCACCTCCCTCCCTTCTTTCCCTGTGCTGTATTATATTTTTGTGCCTTTTCATGTAATGTAATTTACCCTTTTCTGCCTCTTCCTTTCCTCTTCTCCCAGTACAATCCCTTTCTACCACTTAATTAGATTTTTTTTATCATCACATCAAAGTCAACTTATAGCCAAGTCCTCTGCCTATATATACCCCTCCTAAGTGTTGTAAAAAAGTTATAGTTTTCAAGAGTTTCAATACATGGAAGGGGTATAATAGAGAGAGGGCTTGGGTATAATTTAACTTTGATGTGATAATATTGTTCTTAAGAGTTACAAGCATCATCCTCCCTTGTAGGAATGTATGTAGTTCATCGTTATTTAATAACATGTTCTTGTTTTTCTTTCCTGTTTACCTTTTTGTGCCTATCTTGGGTCTTATATTTGACTATCAAATTTTCTGTTGAACTGTAATGGCAAGGGAATTTGAAGATCTTTCCTGCCAGTTAATGAGCCTCAAGTGGAACCCAACAGGAGAGGCTCGATGGGGGGGGGGCATGTTTTTCAGGAAGGCCCACACCTTTTGTTACTTTTTAATTAGGCAGTGGGTCATGCAGGTTGTGATATTCTCTGACCCTGAAGAAGTGTATATATACTCTGAGATTAGCATTTTACTGTGGGACTCACTTATGGGAAGAGTTGTGGTCAGATGAGACTCTGGGTAATTGTTGAGGCCCCCCAACTTTGAAAACCCAGATACTGGTGCTTTTCTCTCTGGCAACTATGTATGTATGTAATGGTCAGACAGCTAGAAGCCCTGTCTGTGGGTCTGTTGAATTGTGTTATTTTTTTCTGTTTGTACTTTTTGTCTGCTTGTAATTTCTGTTTCCATTGTCTCTGAAGTTCAGGGTGCTGACTTTTCCTCCTGAACTAAGTAAATGATATCTATGTTTGATTAAAGTCAGATTGTTAACCCTTTTTGAGTTGCTTTCCTTTAGAAAAACAGATCAAAGAACCTGTGCTAGCAGCCCTAATGGGTATGCTAGGGTGCTTGCTAGTACATGAGCTCTAGTCTTTTCATCAAGAAATTTAGGATTTCATTGAATATTCACTTCCTCCCCGAAATGATTATGCTCAATTTTGCTAGGTAGCTGATCCTTGGTTGTAATCCAAGCTCCTTTGCCTTATGGAATATCATATTCAAAGACCTCCAATCTTTTAATGTAGAAGTTGCAAGGTCCTACATAATCCTGACTGTGGTTCCACAATATTTAAATCTCTAAGTGACATTTGCTCAATATACAGTGGTAGATATGGCTGTGATGAGTGATTTAGTATCAGTGGAATTAGAAATAGAATTAAAGACAATTGGTTAAGTCACTGGATTAAAGAACTCTAAATTTACTGATAATAACTTCAATATTCTGATTTAGACTTTCCAGGAAATTTAAATGAACAACATTTTTCATATTTCTATTAATTATAATGTTATGTGAGATAAATGCAAAAGAGACTTATTTTTTGGATATCAAGTTCCGAACCTTTCAATTTCACTACCATTTCTTGGTGTTTCACTTGCTAATGTACTTTGTGAAATGTATTAGATATATAAGATACAATGTATTTTAATTAGAAATAATCAGTCACCTTGGCTTTGGAGGGGGTGCTACTATGTCTAGGAGAAATTAATTTGGTGCAAATCTTTCTAGGAGTAGAGTGTGTATTTGCTGATTATCTTAGTCCTCCTTATGGCTCTAAATTTAATCCCTGTGCACTAAGTAGTGTGATTATTTGCATATTTAAAAACAATTATCCAAATTTCTTGCATTCTGTAATATCTTATATGTTTTATGTTGTCTATAATATGTGTTTCATCTAGTATTTCATGTAGAGGCATTTCATCTGGCATGAGATCATTCTTTGGAATTGCATATTTTGTAGAACTGCAGCCTCCTGGCAACCTAGTGGTAGGTTTCAACGTACCCTCAGTGGAGATTGTAGTTTGTCAGTGGGTTTTTAAATACCTAAAACCATAGTATTTAGCATCAAAGCATCTGAAGCCATTCACATCAAAATATTTCATTTAAAAATATCTGTTTTCACTGGTTAATTATCATTGAGGGACTTGGTTTTAGATTCTTGGATATGGAACCAAAACACCTGGTTCCCTACATTTGACTTGAGGCTTTTATAACCTTAGTCAATGAATACCTTGGAAGCATCCAGATTGGGAATATATTTGATGGTATTAGATCCATTGTTCATTTTTCAGCTATTTTGAATAAGATTTTTTTTGTCACTTTACTAAAATAAAATATTTTAATTTGAAAATGTTCTAATCTTTTTTCTTTTTCTTTTTTTTAAGCATCTCTAAGTACACCTGATTATTTGACATCTGGATCCAATGAATCAGGTATTTTGATGATTTAGATAATCAGGAAGAAGTTTTTGGTTTACTGTGAGACTTTTACTTAAGAATGGGGTCATTGTCTTTCTAAATATTCCTAATTTTTTTTTATTGCAAACTGAGGCAGGTGTGCCCTCTAGGGAATTTAGATCTCTCCCCCAAAGAGGGAAGATACCCAGAGAATGCAAAGACTAATTCTGAGAGATCCAAACTCCCCTTTCACTAAAGGGAGGAAAACCAGAGAAAGTTGATGCCTGTGTAATTAAAGATCTTTATTAAACAGTGAAATAAAACATGTGCACGAGAACACTTAATCCAATGTTGAATAGCTCAACTAAGCAAAGGATAAGAATGGTATACATATTTTTCTAACAAAGGAGGGCTGGGAATTGGGAGAAAAGGTGGGAATTGAACTGGTTCCAGGAAAGAATGGGATGGAAACCCCATTCCTAATAGGAATGGAAGATCCAGGAAACAGGGGGAGTGAGGAATTCCAAGTGTCAGAGCTGTGGCCTTCTGATGCATAAACAGTTCACATCTTGAAGACAAACAATAAAATAAGGGGATGTCCCCCCAAACCACAAAAACAGGATGTTTCCAAGAGCCCCATGAGCAATAGTTAGGGGAGTCTCTAAAGATTAGGATGTCTTTTGAAGGTCTATAAACTAGTAAATGACTCAAGGTCTGCTCCAAAATGACTATGAGCTTAATTGGCTGCAGAATTGCTGCTTTTCTGCATGTCCAGCTGGGTTTAGTCTCAGTAACTACAAAGTATTGTTGGTATGTCAAGTCATTCTGTATCCTAATTTGTCAAATCAATCTCATAGAGCTCTTCTTGGTTACCTGAATAATTGAGGGACAGTTGGGGGCTCAGACAAGTCAAGGTAGCAAGCATATCCATTTTCACAGTATAATGAGAACTTTGAATTTTATAGAATCAAGTTTTAGAAAAGCAATTTAAATATTTTTAAACTTTGCATGAGCCATAGTAAAAGCTAAATTATGTTTATTTTTTATTAAATTGATGTGGAAGTGGAATAAAACCTATTTTAGAGATATCATTTTAAAAACAACCTTTGAGACATATTCAAATTCTTTAAGATCCTTTCTATTACCAGAGTCTTATAGCCTATAAAATTATCATGAACTTTCCCCAGCAAGCTTCCATAGAAAGCAATGCAATGTAACAGAGAGGTGGTTTTAAAATTAAAAAAGACCCAAGTTCACATTTGTATCCCCAGGGTACATAGTGAGTATTTAATTCTTGTTGATTAATCAATTTACTCTATTATCTCAGGCAAATCGCTAAGCCTCCCAGTTCTCTAGGTAACTCTAAGACTTTAAATTGCAGGGAAGTTAACAACCTGTAATGATAGGAGTTTCAATACCTGCCAGTGAAATTATGGGCCCAGTTCCTATCCCTCTTCCTCCCTTTTTTCTCAACATAGTTCATTGTTTTGGTGAAAACAAATTTGCTATTTCTAAGAAAGAAGTAGGGTAATTGTATTATATTTATTTATATTATATATGTCTTTATATTAAATTGTTTATCCCACCTAGCCTGATTGTTTCAGAATATGAACTTGAGTACACATGCTAATTTGAATGCTTATGTAAAAAGAAGAGAATATTGAGAAAAATTTGGTTCTCAGAAATTTAAAGATTTAAGGTATAAATTCATACATATACATATGTGTTTGTGTGGTTTCCAGATGACTGAATCTCCTAGTTATTAGTTAAATAGATCCTGATCAATTAAATATCCTCTCTAAGGCCTATACTAGAAATGATGCTAGTATGAAAATATAATTGGCTGAGTATATAAAAGTAAAACAGGCTGTCTACATTTTTAAGAGAACAATATTGCTTAATAGTAGATAAGATCTTTTAGCTATCATAGAGAGTTCTCAAATGAATGGGCTCATTGAATAAGGGTATGCCAAAGAGTTGCATAGCAAAGGGTATTACTTTCCACCTGGCAGGGACAACTCTAGTAATCACACCACACTGTGGAAATAAGATAATTTAGTCCCTGCCCTTGAACCTCCAAATGTTCTGTATTTAAAATAAGGGATCTCTTCATTGTCCTATCATGTTATATTTTTACTAACCATGCAAATCTGCCTTGCATTTAAAAGGAAAGTACTTGTTGCCAAAATTAAATAAGCTTCTTTTTTGCATTCAATAGAAAAAGGAATCCATATTCCAGAGGCAACTCCAAAATATTCTGAAACAAGTGCTATTGTAGGTAAGGAATGATATGATTAAGTGACAGTACTGCTTTCAAACAAGTTATTGTGTCTCCAATGATATTAAAATAATCATATTTTAATAGTTGAAACTACTTTAAAAATTCAGCAAGTATTTGGGTTGTTTTCCTATGTCAGTTTGATTTGTGGAATTTTGTGGAACTTCATATTTTTTCACTAAATTAACTGGTAGTTTTTGTGTGATGTAGATGCTATTTTGTATATTGTCTAATGTGTGAAACTAGTGTGTTCCCAAGAAAACACTGTAGAGGAAAATAGTATAGTGTACCTGAATCTGAATCCTAACTCTAATCTACACCTTATTTCCTTTTCTGGAAAAAGGTATGGGGGGAGGGGCAGGGAGAGTTGTGCTAGTTGCCCTTTAAAGCCTATTCCTATCCTAAATCTATGGTCCTATAACTTGCATCTTGATTGTGTCACCATTTCTCAGGGGGCAGCTTATGTTAAAAAAAAAAAACTTTTTGTATTTTTTTAAATTGGGAACATACTTCATCTGCCTACCTATCTATCTATCTATCATCTATCTATCTATCTATCTATGTCTGTCATCTATCTGTCTGTCTGTCTGTTTATCTATCTATCTGTCTGTCTATCTATCTCTACTATCCATCCATCCATTCATCCATCCATCCATCCATCCATCCATCCATCCATCCATCCATCCAT
>NW_027186303.1:4135733-4160295 GCF_028583685.1 Petaurus breviceps papuanus
CATCCATCCATCCATCCATCCATCCATCCATCCATCCATCCATCCATCCATCCATCATCTCTGTCTGTCTCTGTCTATCAGTAGATCTTCTTAACTTGCTCAAGCTCAAAGTAGCCTGTCTGGCCCCTCACAGGCTGATCCTACTCTTGATCAGTACAGAACTTGCTCCTTTCCCAGTTGAGTGGACTTGTCCCTCTTAAGTACCATCCTACACCAGATTCTGGGAGCTCACCATATTGGTGCCATACTTAGTTAGGATAGCTGATTGACTCAGTCCATTGGAGCTCAGATTGATCCACTTGCTTCACTAGCCCCTAGTACCAAAGATCAGAGATGTTACCACAGTGCCTGACTTGTCCTATACTTTTTAAATGGATATTAAATAACTAAACTTTGTTTATGAAGTCACAAATCAGAATTATTCAAATTGTAGAAATCCTTTACTCTTTTAAGAAGGATCATCCTTTCTGTGTCAGATGAGATTATAAATAATCTTCTGTTTACACCTATGACAAAAGTACTTTTATTATTCCTTTAACTGTCCTACCAAGACATAGATGGACAGTGAAACGCATGATGAAAGACATCTTTCATATATCCTCAGTTTAAATGATTACTAGCTGTGAAGAATAATACATAATGATTTTCAAAAATGCTTTAAAAATGTCTATGCCAGGCAAAGAAGAGAGAGTAAAACCTATTTTCCATTTCCCTGGGAACATAGGATTGCTTTCCATTGTTGTTAATTAATTATTATGCATTAAATAAATAAATTTGAAAGAACCAAGGAAATATTTTCCTTCAACCTTAATGCTTAATGGGAAGAATTTAAATCATAGTGAAGCTTATCATAATATCTTTATAATTACAATAAATGTAATTTATATATAGCAATTCTTTTATAAATGTCAATAATTCTTATTACTCTCAGAGGAATCTTCAAAGTTTCATCAGTAGAAGCATAAGTAAGTATCTACTGTACAATAATTAATATACTTCTGTCTTGTTTTAGGTGAATCTTCCACATGGGGCAAAGGAGCATATAAAGCCTTTAATGGTCAAATTTTTTCCTTTGAGTCTTCATGCACATACACTTTCTGTCGTCACTGTGCTGAATCTGGAAGTTATTTTAACATTGAAATCAAAAGAAATAATCAGAGTGATGTTGAAAAAAGAACTATTGAAAAAATAACAGTCCTAATTGATGGAAATGATATCTCTATTAGTGGAAAAACAATCCTGGTTAATGGAGAAAGGTAAATACATCTAGGAAAAAAAGTGACTTATTTTTACAAGGGAGAGCTTTTATGAGAAAGTTTAATGGATAAAAATAGAAATGTTTAAAAAGAACATCAATGAATTTTTTTTAAATACAAAAAAGAAAAAGAGTTAAGAAAAGGACATAAATAGAACACTTTTGTTACTACTTTATTAATATATATTTGGAACAAAATATATATTATGTATATTACATTATAATATGTAATATATACATATCTGTTTATATATATGTGTATATATACATATATATGTACATAATGTATCTTTAAATTTTGAGAAGTGCTTTACAGATATTTTCTGTTTTATCCTCACAACAACCCTGGGAGGGGAAGTGTGATTATTATAAATTTTAAAATATATTCATCATAAAATTGGAAAAATATAATTTTATTACTGATTCAATTATCATAGTACTTTATGACTAGGATATTTTAAAATGTATCTTTAGTTATATCTGCAAAGTTATGCTAAAGAGAACATTCTTGATGTTTTTATATGCAGTAATTCAGTGTACTCGATGTTTCCAAGTGTCATGGTGATTACATTCCTGGATGGTTGAGTGCACTTTTCATTTTTTATTCCAGGAGTCTTAGCTATGAGTATTCAAAGCCCAGTGAACTTGAAGACTTTCCATAAACTGTTGAACTAGTCACACTGAAAACTGTTGCATTAGACAAATTATTTCTAGAAGAAATAATGAAAGAATTCTTCAGAAGTAATAAAAGGGTGTTTATTGCTGGATCAGTGCTAGGTGTAGTATTAACAGGGAAATATCTTTAGCCAATCAATGAATTAACGAACAAGCATTTGTGAAGCATCTACTGTATATTGAGCATCTATTGTGTATATTGGGGACATAAATACAAAAGTGAGAAATCTCTGCCCTCAAGGGCTTGCATTCTATTGGGGTGAGAGGATACAAAATGTTCACAGATGAGTTAATACAAGATATAGTGATTTTGAAGGTGTAGGGTGGGGGACTAAGAAGTGAGGGCATAAGAGAAGACCTTTTAAAGGAGGTGGTACTTGATCCGAGCCTTGAAAAGAACTAGAGGCTTCAAGATGGAGGACAGACATGAGGAAAGACAACATTTAGGGGATGGGAGACAGCTGGTGCAAAGGCACAGGTGGAGATAGAGTTCACTGTACTGAAGAGTAGCAAGTAGATCAGTTTGGTTGGAGAGTAAAGTATATGTGGGATAGTAATTATATTTTTTCAAAAGACAGTCTGGAGACAGATTGTAAAGAATTTTAAATGCCAAGCAGATGAGTTAGTATTTTATGCCACAAGCAATGGGATACATTGGAGCTTTTTGAGCAGAAGGGTGACATAGTCAGGACTGCATTTTGGGAATATAATTTTGTCAATTGTGTGGAGGATGGATCAGATTGGGGAGAGACTGGATGGATATAGGGAGACCAATTAGGCTCTTGGAATAATCCAGGGCAGAAATGATGAGGCCCTGAAACTGTTGGGTGGTAGTAGGAGTGGAGAGAAGGGGACAGATGATAAATAGCAGAGATAGAATTGACAAGACTTGGCAAATGATTGGATCCTGAGAAGGGTAAATAAGAATGAGGAGTAGAGGATGACTCTCAGGTTGCAAACTAGAAGAATGTTTTGAGGTTGTGACTAGAAAAATGGTAATTCCCTGGACAAAAGTAAGGAATTTAGGAAGGCTTAAATGGAAAATAATGAGTTCAGTTTGGACCATGTTGAGATGAATTTTATTTAGAAAATGAATTGTTTAATAAACGTCTTCTATTTAACATATGGTGATATTTTTTACAGCATATCTGTTCCATTTAATAACAAGTTGATTCACATAAAACATTATGGAGACTATACTAAGCTGGAAAGTCGTAGAGGAATCCTATCTTTAATGTGGAACACGAAGGATAAACTGTCAGTAAGTTCATTTTTTATCTAATTCTATAACATTGTTATCAGGAAAACTTTAGAACACAAATAAATTGTACACATACACACCCTTTTCTTTCTATTTCTGTAGTTAACTATAAGATAGCCAGCAGACCTAAATGACAAAGGTATAAAATGTTCCCAAAATAAATATAGCTTCCAACATAAAAAAATGTTTATTTTACTAGTACTTGCCTGCACATAATTACATAACATTTATCACTTCATTACTGATCCTCAAACAAAAATAAGTTGGGAAAGAAATGACCCATAGGAACACAGAACCAGAGACAGTTAGAGCTAGAATGAATGGAGCTATTTATCACATGCTTATTATGTGCTCAGGCATATAATAAGTTAAGTGCTAAAAGATATGAAGACAAAAAAAACGGTTTTAGAGATCACTTAATCTAGAAACTTCATTGGTCATTTTGGAAGAGGTCTGTGATTTTCTTTAAATAAGTGATCTTGGAGGAATGTCCCTCTAAGATGCAATTTAAGTAAGTATTCTTCAAGTTCAAAGAAGAGTGAGGCACTAAGAGGTTAATTGCCTTGTTTCGGGTCACACATCTATGATGGAGCATGTCTCCATATACCTGAGCTCTATCTATCATTCCACATTGCTCCATTTTACAGATGAGGAAACTTAGGACAAAAAAATTCAGTGATTTTGCTGGTGTTATACAGGTACTTTGTGACAGGACAGAGATTAGATAACAATATTCTTGGCCCTGAGTCTAGAGCTTTTGCCATAATAACTTATAATAAAAGTGTGCGGCTTTAGCTGTTAATGGCCAAATTCCCATTCTACCAATTATGTCTGGGCCATATGGAGGAGTAGATTACAGGGAACCTGAAGGTCTGCTTTTGGTTGTCCTACTTAGGGACCAGAAATATCCACTTAGAGGTCTAATTTTTCCTATTTGACCAGCCTAGAATTTACTCAAAACAATGACCTTATAATTTGTGTATATTGTGCTTTATGAGGCGTTTTAAATGTAAATGCAATTTTCTTTTATAGCTTACTCTTCATAAACCATTTTCCACCTGTGGTCTTTGTGGAAATCTGAGTTACGTTCCTGGTAAGACTACTTATATGAATATTCTAGGTTTTGTTAGTATTTGAGCAAAATAGCACCAATGTTTTTGTTTGTCTTTCATTCTCAAAGAAGACCAATGACATCAGGAGGAGGATGTCTTGACTTGCAAGTAAATTGGATTTAAGTGAGGCAGAGCTTTGCAGTCATCAGTCTCTTTCCTCCAGAAAAAAAAGAGTTTATTGTTTCAGCTTTTTAAAAAACCAATCGATAATAGAATAAATAAGTAGGGAAGCATGAATGTAGCTGCAATCCTATCAATCACCAAGCCTCTATTAAACACTGACAATGTTCCAGGCACTGTGCTGGTGTGTAACAGCTAATATAGAAACTTGTAATTCTTTCCCCATACTACTATATTTAGCTCATGTAACTGTGAAGCATGTCAAGTGTCTCCAAGTAAAAGAATGTTTGAATTTTTTTTAAAGGGGAAGATATTGATGAAAACATTGCCAACAGTAAAATTTCTGATGACTGTCCTACAGCCGTAACTAATCAGTATCAAGAATGTGAGGATGGAAAAGAGGTAAGAACTGTAAAACTGGGCTATTATTACTATGTCCTGCAGATTCTGTGCAGTTTTTTTCAGTAAACTACTCTCATTTACCTTTTTGCAGCCATCATCCTACTCTAGAATCTTGAATGATAACGTGATTTTTTTTGCTTTTTTTTTCTTTTTGGAGGGCAATTGGGATTAAGTCACTTACCCAAAGTCACACGGCTACTTTTCGTGTTGAGTGTCTGAGGGTGGATTTGAACGCAGGTCCTCCCGACTCCAGGGCTGGTGCTCTATTCATTGTGCCACCTAGCTGCCCCAATCACATGATTTTTTTATAATGATAGGGTCCTTAGACAAAATATAATCTAACCTCTGAGTTAACTAAGGCATTTCATTGGAGCCACTCACCACTGCAACTAGAATGAGAGATGGAATTAGTTCATGGAGTTTAAAATAGGGAGACAATCAGTTTCTCCAGTTAGCTGGCATGGTGGATATAGTGCTGAGCCTAGAGGTAGGAAGATCTGAGTTTAAATGTTGTCTCTGATACTTGCTAGCTTTGTGATTCTGAGTGAGTCTCTTAATATCTGTTTGCTTCAGTTTTCTTGACTGTAAAGTGAAGATAATAGCAGCACTTACATGGTTTTTGGGAGAATGAAATAAAATGCCATTTATAAAGTGCCTGGTACATATTAGACATTATATAAATGCTTATTTCCCACTCCCTTTTCCCTTATCCATTTCAATTTCTTCATTTTGGAGCAAATCTAAGTCCAGATTGGGGCAATAATGTAACAGTTCTACAAATGAGGAAGTGGCAATTATAAAGATGACTCTCCAGTTTTCCCTCTTTGTATAGGAAAAGTGCCATTTTGGACTTGTTTTAGAGGTGTTTCCTACTTTTTAGAGATTCCAGGATGGTGGTTTGTGGGGAGAAAAGCATTTTTTTTAAGTTTTATGTTGTTATTTAGTATTTTATTTTCCCCCAGTTACATGTGAAAGCAATTTTTAACATTTATTTTTTAAAACTTTTGAGTTCCAAATTCCCTCCTTTCCTTCCTTTCCACCCCACCTTATTGAGAAGGCAAGCAATTCAATGTAGGTTATTCATGTGTTATCATGCAAAAAATATCCACAATAGTCATTCTGTGAAAGAAAACATAAACAAAAGATAATAAAGTAAAAATAGAAGTATGCTTCAATCTGTATTCAGACAGTATTGATTCTTTGTCTGGGGATGGATAGCATTTTTCATTATAACTCCTTCAGAGTTTTCTTGGATTGTTGTATTGCTGAGAATAGCTAAGTCATTCACAGCTGATCATATTATAATATTGCTGTTACTTTGTAACTAGTACATTTCACTTTGCATCAGTCTAGATAAGTCATTCCATGTTTTTCTGAGAGCATCCTGCTTATCATTTGTTATAGTATAATAGTATTCCATCATAATCACATACCATTCCCCAACTGATGGGCATCCCCTCAGTTTCTAATTCTTTACCCTCAGAAATGAGCTGCTAAAATATTTTTGTACATGTATGTCCTTTTCCTTTTTTTTTTATCTCCTTTGGTATACAGACCTAATAGTGGTATTGCTAGGTCAAAGGGTAAGCATGGTTTTATAGCCTTTTGGCCATGATTCCAAATAGCTCTACAAAATTGTTTAATCGGTTCACAACTCCACCCACAGTACATTAAAGTCTAATTTTTTCCCAAATCCCTTCCAGCATTCATTATTTACCTTTTCTGTCATATTAGCCAATCTAGGTATGATATAATACCTCATAATTGTTTTAAGTTGCTTTTTAAAAATTAATAGTGAGTTAGAATATTTTTTCATATGGCTATATTACTTCATATGAAAACTCATCATATCTTTTGACCATTTCTCAGTTGGTGAATGGCTCTTATTTTTATTAATTTGAATCAGATCTCTATACATTTGAGAAATGAGGCCTTTCTCAGAGAAACTTGCTTCATAATTTTTTCACAGTTACAATAGTATTTGCTAACTGTATTTGCCTCCATCATATTCCACCCACCCCATTTATTCTATTCTTTCTCCTTTCACCCTGTCCCTCCTCAAAAGTGTTTTGCTTCATATTACCCCCTCCCCAAATCAAACCTCTCTTCTATCACAACCCTGCCCCTTTCTTTTATTCCTTTACCCTCTTACTTTCCTGTAGGGTAAGATAGATTTCTATACCTAATTGCATGTCCATGTTATTCCCTCTTTGAGCCAATTCTGATGAGAGTAAGATTCACTCACTCTCCCTTACCTCTCACCTCTTCCCCTCCAATGTAAAAGCTTTTTCTTACCTCTTTTATATGAGATAATTTACCCCATTCTATCTCTTCCTTTTTCTTTCTCTCAGTACATTTATCTCTCACCCCTAATTTTATTTTTTAGATATAACCTCTTTATATTCAACTCATACTTGTGCCTTCTGTCTATATACACTTTTAACTATGCTAATAATGAGAAAGGTCTTATGAGTTATAAATATCATCTTCCCATGTAGGAATGTAAACAACTTAACCATATTAAGTCCCTTTTGATTTTTCTTTCCTGTTTACCTTTTTATGCTTTTTTTGAATCTTGTATTTGAAAGTCAAATTTTCTATTCAGTTCTGGTCTTTTCATCAAGAATGCTTGACCCTTTGGGAATATTTCCAAGTTAACTCTATAGAATGATTTAATCAATATAAAACTTCACCAACAGTGTGTTAGTGTATCCATTTTCCCATATCCCTCCCAAAATTTGTCATTTTTCTTTTCTGTCATATTATCAAATCTGATAGGTGTGGATGTTATTTTAATTTGCATTTCTCCAATCCATAGTGATATAGGGCATTTCCTCATATGATTATAGACAGCTTTGATAACTTCATCTGAGAACTGCCTGTTCATATCCTTTGACTTTTAATTGAGAAATGGTTCTTATTTTTTATAAATTTGAACCAGTTCTCTATATACTTGAGAAATGAATCCTTTATCAGAGAAACTTGGTTTAAATTTTTTTCAAAGTCATGAATACTGTGTATTTCCCTCCAACCTATTTCTCCCATATACCCAAATTTCTCTCTCTCTTTCACCCCATTCATCCTCAAAAATGTTTTGCTTCTGACTTTTACCTTCCAATCTGCCCTCCCTTCTATCAGTCCACCCTCCTCTTATTCCTTTCCCCTTCTACTTTCCTATAGAAGAAGATTCCTTGCCCAACTGAGTATGTTATTCCCTTTTGACTCAATTCTGTTGACCACCTCATAATTCTCCTCTTCTCCACTGTAAAAGTTCTTTCACACCTTTTATAATGTAAGATAATTTACTCCATTCTACCTCACCCTTTTCCCTTCCCCCAGTGCACTTCTCTTTCAACACCTTAAGTTTATTTTTTTAGATAATCATCCCATTATATTCAACTCACACCTATGCCTTCTGTCTACGTATACACCTTCTAACTGACCTAATAATAGGAAAGTACTTAGGAATTACAAGTATCATCTTCCCATGTAGAAATTTAAAGTTTAACCTTATTGAATCCCTTACTATTTCTCTTTCCTTTCTGACTTTTTATGTTTCTCTTTAGTTGTATTTGAAAGTCAAATTTTCTATTCAACTTACTATTTCTCTTTCCTTTCTGACTTTTTATGTTTCTCTTTAGTTGTATTTGAAAGTCAAATTTTCTATTCAACTATGGTCTTTTCATCAGGGATGACTAAAAGTCCTCTGTTTCATTAAAAATTCATTTTCCCCCTGAAGGATTATACTCAGTTTTGCTGGGTAGGTAATTCTTGGATGTAATCCTAGCTCCTTTGGCCTCCTGTATATCATATCCCAAGTCTTTAAGATAGAAGCTGCTACATCTTATATTATCCCAATTGTGGCTGTCTCTCCAGAATATTTGAATTGTTCCTTGCTAGCTGCTTGCAATATTTTTTCCTTGACCTGGGAGCTCTGGAATTTAGCCCTAAGAGTTTGTTGTCTCCTTCAGGAGGTGCTTGCTAGATTCTTTCCATTTCTATTTTACCCTCTGGTTTCAGAATATCAGGGCAGTTATCCTTGATAATATATTTTTAATTTTATTGATTTTTAAAATTCTGAACTTAAGAAATAAAATAAGCATTTCCATAATGTAGTAGAATAGAAAAAAAGATGATTTTACTTGAATCCGTAATTCTATTATATACATATTGCTATTCCTTTTATATATATAATAAAGCTATCATGTAACTTTTTTCCTAACCTCTTGCCACTCCCCCTACCCTAGATATAGCTAACATTAGACAGAAATATGAATCTGTGTGTATACATACATATGTGCATACACATGCACACATACACACATATGTATATATACATATATATATACACATATATGTAAAAAAACCACTGTATACATGCTTTTATTTGTCAGTTCTTAAAAGATAATGTCTAGGCTCTTTCTTTGATCATGGCTTACAGGTAGTGCAATTATACTTAAATTATCCCTCCTGAATCTATTTTCCAGGTCAGTTATTTTTCCAATGAAATATTTCACATTTTTTTCTATTTTTTCATTTTAAAATTTCATTTCATTATTTTGGAGTCATTAGATCCCACTTTCCAAATTCTAATTTTAAGGAATTATTTTCTTCAGTGAGATTTTGCACCTCCTTTTCCATTTGACTAATTCTGCTTCCTAAGGTGATCTTTTCTTCAATGAATTTTTGTACCTCTTTTTCCATTTGACACATTCTGCTTTTTAGCTTATTCTTCTCTTAATTGAATTTTTATACCTCCTTTAGCAATCTGTTGACTCTTTTTTCATTATTTTCTTGCACACTTTCATTTTTTCCCCAATTTTTCCTCTACCTTTCTTACTTGATTTTTAAAATCCTTTTCGAATTACAAATAACAAAAATCCTCATCTGGAAAATGGGGATAATAATAACACCTTCCTCACAAGGTTGTTGTGAGGATCAAATAAAATGAAATAGTAAAGATTTTTGAAAAACTGAAAACATTATACAAGTGTTAGTGATAATAATGATGATGATAAATGACTGCCTTAACTCTATTTGATCCCAGATAATGGTTGAATGTGTCTTAGAATAGCTTATTTATGCTTTAGAATTCCATATGAAAGAGGCCAGGGTCATAGCCAGGTCCATAGTGTACAACTTTCATCTTCAAAGGGTCAGCAGAACAATAAGGAAATAGTCTGGCATTTGATGTACTTTCACTTATTTCACTCAGCTCAGTGGTCCAGGTAGGGGAGTTGCCATACTACTTGCTTCCCATTACCTCTATCACTCAGTAAACTTCCTTTGATCCATATCTATCATCCAGTGAAAATTCGGGCATCTGTTTTTCCACCATCTCCAGGGCATCCTTTTTCTTCAATAAATTCAGTCTCTCACTCATAGTCTCTCTCTCTCTCTCTCTGTCTCTCTCTCTCTGTCTCTGTCTCTGTCTCTCTCTCTATCTCTCTCTGTCTCTCTCTGTCTCTCTCTGTCTCTCTGTCTCTCTCTCTGTCTCTCTCTCTCTCTTTTCCAACTTCTGCCTTCATACTACGTTAATTTGACATACTTGATGATGTTCTTTCAAGCAACCTTACTTCTCAGTAAAGGAAGTTCCTCATCCTGCTCATTTTCCATGACTTACTCTTCTATCTCACTTTAGCTCCACACAGAGATGGTGAAACTCTTGATCATGACATTATCCACAAATGCACCACTTTTATGTCCATGAACTCTGAAATTCCTTTATCTGATCACAGTCTACTGCCATTCCACCTCATCCTCTACCTTGCAACCCCAGACCCTGATTTTTGTCTTTACCATAACTTCTAGTCCCTTAACCACATAATTCTTTCCCAGATCATTGCCTCAACATTGGCTACACCCTCTTCCCTTCTCCATCTTTACTCTTAGGCAAACAAGTTCACCTCTACGTTGTCCTTTTCTTTTGAGTCCCATGTTCCCTTATCCTATTACCATTCTTGCTCTGCCCTAGATCACCCCCTCCATTTACTGTCTCTGCTCCTACTTATATGTTCTGAATGAAGCTGGAGAAAATTATGAAACTGTGCTGACTAGATTCATTCAAATTTATATTCTCTTGTCATTTTAAACAGAATATGATTTGTTTTTTTTTTTCAGTATTGTGACAAGGTGATCGGAACATACTTTGAGAAATGTGGAAAAATTGCTTCCTTGTCCAATGAATACAGACAAATCTGCATTGAAGACTACTGCAAGAATGGGGGCAAGAAATATACTTGCGACAGTTTCTCTGAATTGTCCCGCCTCTGTGCGTCAGATGGTGCTGGTGCTTATGAATCATGGAGAAATGATACTGATATAGTTTGTGGTATGCCATTGAATAATAGATCTTGAAGCAACCTTCTTCTTTTTCTGTAGGGGGGAAGGCAGGGCAATTGGGGTTAAGTGACTTGCCCAAGGTCACACAGCTAGTAGGTGTTAAGTGTCTGAGGCCAGATTTGAACTTAGGTCTTCCTGACTCCAGGGCTGGTGCTGTATTCACTGTGCCACCTAGCTGCCCCTGGAGCAACCTTCTTAAGGCTTCAATGTCCAACTCTTCCATTTTACAGGTAAGGAAACAAGTTCAGAGAAATGAAATGACTTGCTGAAAAATCACCTCAAGCAATTCGTCACTTGGCTAGGAATTGGAATGTCAACCTAAGGAAGAGTCAGTATAGGGACTTCAAATTAGAAATTAACTATAAATTTGCATGGATTTTAAATTATTAGAAAAAAATTATAAACTTCAAATATAGTGATTACTTATATTTTTATATCACATGCCTTGCATTCATCTCCCCTCCCAGAGAAACATCCCCAAAAATAAAGAATAAAAAAGGGGGCAAAAAGAGTTAACCAAAACTAAACAGAATGTTTAAAAAAAGTCTTCCACATTAATACTTTTCTACTTCAAAGAAGCTTGGGGGGTGATTTCTCATATTTTTCTAGAGCCATTATAATTTTATGGTCTTCACTTTTGATTGTTATGGTATTTACAAGGTTGTAGCCACTATATTAACATAATTAATATAACATTCACTTTTGTTTGCTATATTGTTCTTTCTTTATACTATATTAGCTTTCTTTACTTTATATTAATTCTTCCCATGCTTCTCTCATCATATTCATTGTTGCTTGCAGTGTAATAAAATACCATTATATCCATGTTTTATAACTTTTTCAACCATTTCCTGATCAATGTACTTATTCCAGTTCACTGTTAGTATAAAAAGTTCTTATCTTGATGTATAGAAGGTGGAGGTTAAGTGGTTTGCCAAGGATCACCTAGCTAGTTAAGTATCATAGGCTGGATTTGAACTTAGGTCTTTCTGACTCCAGGTGAAGTATCCTATCCACATTTTAAAATAGATTTTTCTCCTAGTTAACTACTTTCCTTTTTACTAATATGTTAATTTGTTATGTAAAAGACATACTAATTTGTCATGTAAAAGTTTTCAGTTTTATGTAAGCAAAAGTATCTTTTGGTTTTTGTGATGTCATCTATCCCTTATGGTTTAGAATTCTTTCTATATCCATAGCTGCAAAAGGTACCTTATCAAATTGTACCTTTAATGATCAAGTCATACATCTATTTTAACTTTATTGTGGGGTATTTTATAAAAAAGTTGGTCTCAACCAAATTTTTGCCAGACTGTTTTTAGTTTTCTTAATAATTCTTGTTAAATTAGCTCATCTTCCCCAAGTAATTTCTATTTGGGAGTTTATTGATCACTAGGATGTTAATGAAGTTTCCTTATTTCTAGTTGATATTCCTAAAATATTAAACATTAGAAGGCATTCAGGAAACATATTCCCTTGCTTTTCCTTATATTAAAACAACTTCAAAGTTTTTCCACGCAAAAATGTAAGAATTACCAACATGTGTAAAAACAAGAAAAGTTATCTATGCCATTCTATCATATTATAATTTTTTTATAGGATCATTGGCAGATTTTAAAAATTAACTTACATGTACATAGTTGGCTAACTATTTCTTAACTCAGCTTTAAAAGCTGGAATTTTGTGATATTTGTTCAAATCAAGTAAAATTAGATAGAAGTACCTTCATTTTTTTTCAAAATGAAATATTCAACATTATGAGAGTGAGAAGATGATACACAGCTCTAGGAATCCTGAAGACTGAGCTCTTGGAACTTGGCTTCACACGCTTTTCCTCTATGTCAGAACAGGTGGTAACCAGAGCTCTAAAAAGTTTCTAACAGATCTTAACACATGGTTCTTAGGAAAAATTAGTTGAAATAGGAAACTGAAGCAAACTCATCCCATGACCTCCTCTTCTCTAGCACCACTCCTCCACCCAACTACACACACACACGCACACACACACACACACACACACGATGTCACTATTTACCATTCTGTTCTATTTCTCACATATTTTTATTTTTCTCTCAGAAAAACCTGTATGTCCAGGGACACAGATCTACAAAGAATGTAGTCCTTCAAACCCATCAACATGTTCCAATGTGGCTCCCTTTCAAAACAGTGAATGTGTGAGTGGCTGCACCTGCCCTGAAGGTAACATTCTGAGATAATTTTCAAGCTAAATTAAGTAAATTCCATATGCAGTGTATTCTTTACTGATGAAAGCAGAATATCTTTGGACTTTATAAATTCATTTTGCATTACTGTAAGGAAATTTCCAGCATAGGTTCTATAAATGATTTTTCTAAGTTGATATTCATTTTTTCTTCATTGTGCATAAATTCTCAATCTCTTTACAATAAGCTTCTAGTTCTTACTGGACTCTTTGAGGCCATGAACTTGAATCAACAAGTATTTTCATTTACTTTTCAAATTATCACAGTAATATCTTATACAAATTCACCACCTAAAGGTTTACAAAGTGCTTTCCTCACAAGAAATCTGTGAGTTTGTCAATCAAAGTATTAAATCTCCTATTTTACAGATAAGGAACTAATTAAATGATGTTCTATGTCTTGAACTTAGCCCAAATCCATTGCTTCTTCCTGTGCACACCATGTAGAAAGATTTGCCTAGTCAAAAAAATTAGTTGTGAGAACAGAAATTCAAAGATGAATACAAATCAGATTTTCATGCATTGTTCTTTGAAATATTGACTGAAATTTGAACTTGAGCCCTGATATATGTAAAAAATAAATTGCAGATATATGTTGTGAGTTGTCTAAATTTGAAGGAACTAATGATTGAATGAATTTACTTAATTTTGCTCAAAAATTTACACATTAAAATCTTTTTCATCCTCTAATACCTAAAGAATAACTTTATGAAATACATTTTAGGTTTTCTGCTCGATGATATTGGAGAAAATGTCACTTGTGTATTAAAAGCTGACTGTCCCTGTGAATCCAATGGGAAGGTATATATGCCAGGAGAAGTAAGAGAAGGTCCCTGCTTTTCTAACTGGTAAGTATTTTTGATACAAACTGTTGGTAAAACAAAACAATTAATGTGGCTTGAAATTATTGTAAATATATCTTTAAAGAAATTTTTAAAAAATAAATTAAAATTATATTACTACTTATTTCTTCTTTTGAGGAGTCTAACATTTTATATGGTTTTAAAAGACAGGGATTCTGTCTTTGTGTTTCTTTGAGGAACATGTATGCATTGGTAGATGCAGAATACTGCATTAAAGCAACAGATCATTTTAAAAAATACATAGAATGCCACAAATATGTTAGATAACCTGCCCAATACTTGTTAGTAATTTTTTTCATTATATTAACTGTAATCCACTTTTCTCTAACTTTTACTCTTTGGTTTTTGTTCATTGCTCTGGTGCCAGGCATAAAAATATAACCTATCTAGTTTATGTCTAAGTGACTTTCAAAATTTGTAGATGTTATGTCTCCCCAGTCTGACTACATATTTTTCTTTTAACATGAAAGAATAAAGATAGCAAAGGAATTTTTAAAAAATACTGACTCAGAAACTTGGACTAGAACGTGTTATGGGAGTTTGGCTCAAAATAATTTATGTAAATTTTGTATGTAGCTATATAACTGAAGGGAAAGAGGATACTTAATTCAACATAGAATGATGGGAAAAGTCCTGGATCTAGAGCCAAAGGACAAATTATTTTCCTTCTCTAGGTCTCAGTTATAATTAGGAATTAGGAATTAAGAATTATAAAATGACAGCTGGACTTCAGGTATGAAGCTAATTATCCTAATGCTAAGTTATTTTAATACCAAAACAGGTTAATTTGATTTAGAGGTATGGATTTAGAGGTCATTGAATCTAATTCACATTTTTTCAGATGAGAAAACTGAGACAGGATTTGAGCTACGTTTTTCTTTACTCTCAGTCCAGCAAAACAGTGCTGATTCTTCTTTTATTACATAATCAGTTGGATTTTCCTCTGGAGTTTTCAGCGATAGGCTTCCCTGGATCACAGAATGGAGGAGAGTTTCACTTCTCTCTATCCCAGGTTCTCATTTGAAGTCCATATATGTTCAGTTCCTGCAATACAATCATCCAGCTCTCAAGTTAAAATTATAGCAAACCAATTTCATTTTCTGTTCATGTGAAAAATATGTGCAAGTAAAACCTCACAGTGAAAGAGTGGGTGATTTAGGACATTGGGTTTGCACTCTTCCTAGGCTTTTCCCTACTTTGCTACTGGTTGTATCCTCTTTCTTTCAACTCTCTGGCTGAGATTATCCTACTTACTGGGACAGGAACATATGATCTCCATGGAAAACAATAGAGAATTTTTTGGTAAACTTTTACAATGTATTAACTTCATCTCTGATTTAAGTGAATGAAATCTCCAAACCTCTGATTCTGAACAAACCACTGAAATCTTGGATGTGCACTGATTTTGTGGTTTACTGGAGCAGGAGGCATTATCAAGTAGGGTATTATGAGCCAGCCTCAGTGAGGAAGACCTGGATTCAAGGCCTAATTCTGTTATGATCCTGGATAAGTCATTCAACCTCAGTGCCCCAAACAGCTTTCTAATATTATAAAGTTTCAAAGAAGGCACCAATCTGAAGTAGTAGAGGAGGTTTCTTTATCAATATAGAGAGCTCCATATACTGATGAAATCATAGGTAATGTAAAAAAAATGGAAAAGTAGAATTCTCTATTTCAATCAGTGCTGTGCTAGTGTAACAAGTTATAAATGATACATTAACAAAAAGATTTGGGCTTAGATAAGAGGTAGTCGGCAGGTGGAAGGGATAAGCCTTATTCCTTTACTCTTTGTATACATACTACATACATATTCCCCAGTGGATCTGTGATATCCCAATGCAGTTATTCTTTATTTTATTTTTAAAAATGGTACAGATTCTTATCCTTCCCATTCTAAAACCTCATTCTGTTCCATTTTTGTCCAAGTTCACATATTTTTTTCACAAAATATCCACCATATTTTTGGTAGTTTTTCTCTAAGTCTTTTGATATTACCAGTACACATTCAGGGCTGAACATATATTTTCCCTCACTCCTGCTACATGACTGACTGAGATCCTTTTCTTATCATATATCAATGGTGGTATCTGATAACTAGCAATTTCTTCCCTATACATTATAACTGGCATGGTGTGCCCACTACACATCTTGTCATGTTTATGTGTATATACATATTTGTATGTATATCATTTTAATGTAATGACCTTGAGTGCTTTTATTAATAAAGAAACTAAAGCTGCTAACCTTAAAAACAACCCCAACAACTTGTGTTTTGACAGTACTTGTGAAGAAGCGAAGTGGTCTTGCACAGAAGAATTATGTCCTGGAAGGTGTAAAGTAGAAGGAAGTTCACTTACAACCTTTGATGGTGTTTCCTATGAACATCCTGGAAACTGTCACTTTTTAGCTGTCCATGTATGTGTTCACTTAGAATATTTTAGGAGAATGGATATTCTTTCCTCCATTATGATTTCAAGTGATTCCTGAAAGAAGTCAAAACATGACCTTAATTTTAAATTACAAATATGATTCACCTAGGGTTATTGGTTGGCTCTATTATATGTCGTAATAGAGAGCTAGACCTGGATTCAGAAAGCCTGATACATCTGGGCTCTGTGACCCTAGACAAGTCATATAATATCTCAGTGCTTTAAGCAACTCTCTAAAACTATAAATTATTGACTTTTACTAGTAGAGGAAGTATATTCTTCTGAAAATTCCTTATACCAATGAAATCGCAGATTAACATACTTAATTCTATGAAAATATATGAGAGAAAACATCATTACAGGGAGACAGCGACTTCCACAAGGGAAAAATCTTGTAAATATGTGAGCAGTTGAATGGCATTATATAGTGCCTTTTGTAGGTTTTGGTGGGAAGCGACTGGCTGGAGTAGTGTTATCTAAGCCAAAGAATGTATAAATGGAGGTAGAAAAAACCAACACCACCTTGAAGTTAACATATTCCCGTTCATGCTTGCTTTCTATTTTGTTAACATAAAGACCTAAATAATTAGCTGAATATAAGATCTGCTCAAACTAGATTGAAAATGTAGGCTACCATAAATTGCTTAGAGGGAGCATAGTGTAGTATTGGAAAGCTGGAGTTGGAACCAGGAGGATATTCATTCAAGTCCTTTCCCTAATATATATTGTTTTTGTGATCCTGGATAAATCACTCAACTGATCAGTGTTCTAGGTAACCTTCTAAGAAAATAAATTGCAAAGAAGGTGCTGACCTGCAATGTAATTCCTCATCTAGAAATTCCCAACACCAGTGAAATCATAGGTTCAATTTTTTTTTATTTGGAGGTCAATTGGGGTTAAGTGACTTGCCCAAGGTCACATGGCTAGTAAGTGTGTCAAGTGTCTGAGGCTGGATTTGAACTCAGGTCCCCCTAACTCCAGACCCGGTGCTCTATTCACTGCACCACCTAGCCACCCCATAGATTCAATTTTTAACCCTTTCCAGAATTATTTAGATAATTGCTTCAATTTATCAGAATTTCAATTTTCAGTTTGCATAAGGGTCTTACCTAGTGTTAAAATGTCTAACTAATAATCTTTGGGACACATGTGTAGATACCTTTAAAATAAACCTTTAATTTTAAATGAAAATATTGATCATTTCTTTGGCATTACAGAAATGATTCAGTAGTTCCTTGGTCCAATGTTTTCTTTCAAGAATTAAGGAATGAAGCATCCTGGTCTGTTTTTTTGGCATACGAGAGAAATTCCTCCAGAGTACTGGCTGGATTTTCAGTGGAGGACACAGGGAGACAGTTTAGAACAGTGGATTTGCACATTTCCTAATTTGTTTTAGGAAAGAAGGTCACAAACCATCAAGACTTTTCATTTGAACACGGACATATCATTTTCATGGTAGAATCAGATTTAGCACCAAATTATAGCATAGTTGTATGTTTTGAGTATTTTTGGTAGCAAAATAATATCTCTAATTCCTACAAATTTTTTTTGCTTTTTTTTTGGAGGGGGGAAGGTAAGGTAATTGGGGTTAAGTGACTGGCCCAAGGTCATATGGCTAGTTTTTTGTGTTAAGTGTCTGAGGCTGGGTTTGAACTCAGTTCCTCCTGACTCCAGGGCTGGTGCTCCTACAATTTTTTTTAAAATCATGGTGAAATGTGTGTGTGTACACACATATATACACATATATGTACATATATAATATCATGTAACAGATAATTCTTTTTTAAGATGACATGTATTTAAATAGGATGAAAATTGGTCTATTAGCATTGAACTTCGTCCATGTCAAAATGGTCAATCTGGAACATGCTTGAATAGCATCACCCTTCTTTTAAATTCTGTAAGTAGCCAGTTATCACAAATATATTGATAGTAAATTTCATTTAATTTGTTGTATTTCTCTAATCCAGAATGTGAGATGTTTATTTATTAAACAATTTAATGGTATATTATTTATTATTTAATGTTTATTAAACAACTTAATATTGTAAGCAAGATTGTATTATATTAACTTCTAGGCTTATTAGAATCTCAGCCCTTGAGGGAAAGGACCTTAACTTATTTTTTTTTTCTATGTTCTCAAGCACTTAGTCAGTATTGTGCCTTAAATGTTGTAGGAAGTTGAGTAACAAAGTTTTGTTGAATGTGAGCTCCCTGAGAACAGAAACTTTCTTTGTAGCCCCAGCATTTAGCATATTTAGCATATTGCTTGGCACATAATAAATGATTTTTGATGTTTGAAGGTTGTTGAGAGAAATGTAAACTACTTGAGAGAATATGCATTGAAAGTACTTTTAAAATATTATTTATATGTAATAATGCCTTTTTTGGTTATATACCTTTCTTTGGTTATAATAATACCTAATCATAACCAAAATTACAACCCAACCAATGTTCTGATCATCATTATTTGTTCAATTTGTCCTAAGATCCTCTGGGAAGCTATATGATAAGATTCATCCTGTGTATAATTACTATAAGAGAAAACTTTCATTTTGGCAATGTACTTGTAAGAAACAAATATGAATTCCTTTAAGATGTTCTATCGTACTGTCCTTAAAAAAAACTTTATTGATGCCTTTTTGTTAGCTAGGTTCATTTCCTGCTATATGGCCCTATCCCAAAGAGCCCTCCCTTATAATGGAAAAAAAAATAGTAAAGTAAAACCAACTCCAAAAGCTTAGCTTGGATTGAAAAAAAAAATCCAAACTGACCTTTCTTCCAATTAGTTCAAATAAAGCATTTTAATTATGGTATAAAAATATTGCGGTTCAGATTTTTGGAAATATGTTCTAAAAGAAGACAATTTAGTAAGTTCAATTCAATTCAACCAAGATTTATTAAGCATCTATTATGTGCACTCTGTTAGGTATTTGGTAAATAGACACACATTTTAAAGTAAGTAATAAGTAAGCAGTAGAATGAATGTAAGCCACCAGAGAGCTCTCATTGTACAGGAATGTAAATGTATTAACAATGTGACATGAACATTAGTCTCTTTCAGCTGACAAATATTTATTTAATAAGGATGGTAGTGTCACCAACAACAAGATTAAAAGGCAAAGTTATTATTCAGGTAAGCTGAATATTTATATGTAACAGAAGTATGAAAATTCCAAGGAAAATTGATGGAATCACAACTCTTTTCATGATTGTCCTTTATCATTTCTTGACAGATGCAATTCAGATTTTTAAGGTATCTTCCTCGTACCTACAAGTACAGACATCTTTTGGATTGAAAATGCAGATACAAATTGATCCTGTGATGCAATTGTATATTTCTCTGCCACCCAACAAATTTCCAAACACAGTGGGTAAGTCCTCACAAGAAGTATTTCCCTTCTGAAGGAGTCAGCGTAAGAATAATTTCTTTCTTTTCCATTTGCCATTTTATTCATGATAAGCACAAAGCTTCCAGGTTTCTCAAAAAGCAGGAAAAAGGAAGACCTGGTTTTGACTCAATCATCACTCAAATGTTAGATCACTTTTTGAAAAGTTTGCATAGTTAACGTTGTAAAAATAAGCTTTCTTTATCATGAAATTAGTGTCCTTTTGATTATAATTTCACAAGTGTAGTTTATTTAACATACATTTATTAAGCACTTGCTCTGCATATGACATGGTTAGGTGCTAGAGATACAAAGACAAAAATGAAAGAGTACTTTGCCTTCAAGGAGCTTTTATTCTACCGGACAGATGCAACATCAACACAAATAGGTAAATGCAAAGTATACACACACACACACACACACACACACACACACTCACACACACAAATACAAAATAATTTCAAGAGTTAGAGGACAGGAACGGGAAAGATTTCTCTAAGAAGCAACTCCTGAGCTATAATTAGAAGAAAGAAAATAATTCTGAGATAGGTATGAGGACGGCATACATTCTTGGCATAGGAGATAGCCTTTGTTAAAGGCATAGAAATAAGAGAGAATTTTTTAAAATAGGAAATAGTTAATAGACCAGTTGCCCTGGGTTAGGGTATGTGTGAAGGGAAACAATAGGGATAATACTAGAAAGGGAAGAAGAAACCAAACTGTGGAAGGCTTGAAATGCTAAGCTAAAAATTTTGTATTTTATCCTGAGGAAAATAAGCAATTGTGGAAGATTTTAGAGTAGGGGAATCTTCATTCTTAACTGTATGTGCTATTGTAGAACAATGACAACTTGACAAAAACACACTAAGTTGTCAAACATACATAAACTTAACCCATTTTGATGATCTTTGTAATTTTTAAATTTAATTCTTTTGTCTGAAAAGAAGTCTACTTCATTATTTAAAGGTATAAAATGCTAGTTCAAATGCTATTTATCATTGGAAATACTGAGTAACAGAAAAGAGATATTTTATGGGCTAATATATTTTACTGTAAGAGAAAGAGAGAAAGAGAGAGAGTATCATAGTTGTAGTAGAAGTAGTAGTACTAGGCAGCACTTAATGCATTTTCACTGAATTGAAGCATAAATACACTATTATTTTGACATTTCATTCACATTTTAAAATCAATACTAGTAACCTATCAATTTCTTTAATATCTTATCTGACCTGCATAGGATTGCAATAGATAGTGAACTTATGCCACCTATTCCACAGGACTTTGTGGATCCTACAACAAGAAAGCGGAGGATGATTTCTTGTCAAGTCAGAACATGTTAGAAAAGACATCTCAGATTTTTGCTGACTCATGGGAAATGATGTCCTGTCCTAAAGGAAGATCTTCTTCATGTATAAGTATAGACAATGGTAATATCTAAAAGATCAATATTTTAAGTTAACATCAAAGTGCATCTCTTGTTGTATATATGACTCCAAAGCTACCAACTGTCCCCATTTACAGGATCAGTTCCTGGTTTTATTCTTTGCTCTGTTCTCAGAATTGTCTCATGTCTAAGGAAAAGATCAATCAAGTTCTTACTGTATAATAAAGGAAGAAAGAAGAATTTCTTTGATCTTACAATGGAAGTGTTTTGAATTTATGGCAGTAATCTTAGCCATTAGTGTGTCTCTTCCTTTTCTTTCATCTCCTCTCAAATACTCTAACAAGAAAGAATTCTAACCTTGAATTCTATAATGATTAAACTGGCTTCCAGAAAAATAAAGTGACTTATCCAAACTCACAAAGACAGTTAATATTCGAGTTAATATCAGAACTAGGACCAGAATACAGAACTCTTAACTGTATATAGTGTTATTTACACTCAACCATGCTTTGTCCTGAATTTTAAGAAAAGTAAACCTTAAGAATAGAGTTTGAATATTGCTATAATAAATTATTACAACAAAATATGCTGTCTCCAATTTTAGGTCCTCTTGAATTCAATTTTATTGGGTTCAACTGCAGATCTTCCCTTTGTTGGCAGTGTGACTTTAAGCAGGCTATTTAACATCTCTGAAGTCTGTTTTTTTCCACAACCTTACAAGGTCTTCAAAAAAAAGCATTTTTCAGTCCTAAAATGAAGTTTGTTAGTTATGATGATGATAGTGAAATCTGCTTTATATTTTTCATTCAAAGACTACCTTCAACCTAATTTATTTTGTTTCCATTTTTAAAAAATTGGTATATTCCTTGCAGCAAAAAAGACAATGAACAAATCTTATAGATTTTCGTGTTTCTTTGGAAATATTGGAATCTAGCAGTTTGGTGCTGGATCTTGACTCAGGTCCTGGGTTTTAATCCTGCCTCTAGCACTACTTGGGTGATTTGAGATGAGTCACTTTCTCCTCAATTTCCATACCTGTAAAATGAAAGATCTGTACTACATGATCTCTAAAATTTCTTTATTCCTTTAAATCTGATTGAAATCCTGAAAAATCACTGCAAAATTGACTATTAACTAAGATGGTAAACTCAAAATGTAAGCAACATGAAAAAAAAGAAAGATGGCCATTGGATAGAAAACTGATCAAGTCATGACAATTGGCCACAGAGTTTCACAGTTATTTCTTCGACAGTGACCTGTATTGGGCATGTTCTGGCAGCTGCATCATTAATGTAGAACAGGAAAAGGATTTTAGGATTCCCTCTATCTATTTTATAATCTCAATTGACTTAATCCTAATGTTTCATAAACTACCTAGTTATCAAAATTTGATCAAAATTCAGTTTTATTTTCTGGTCCAAATTCTCTTCCTCTCCTTCCAACACCTCCACTTTTTGAGAAGCCAAGAAAAACAAAATCCCTTATAAATCTGTTATTGTGGTTGTGTTCAATTGTTTTCAATAGCATTTCCTCTTTTTGGCCCTGTTTAGGGTTTTCTTGGAAAAGTACTGGGATGGCTTGCCATTTCCTTCTCCAGCTCATTTTCAAGATGAGAAACTTAATGGAAACAAGGTTAAATGACTTGCCCAGGGTTACACAGTCTACCAGACTTGAACTCAAAGAAGATGAGTCTTCCTGACTTCAGGCCTGCTTCTCCATTCACTGTGCCATCTGGATGGATATACAAATACATGTAGTGATGGAAAACAAATTTTTGCAAAAGCAAATTCCAAAAAAAAAGAGAGAAAATATGCTTTAATCTGCCTTTCAAGTCTATCAGCTCTCTCAGGAGATAGATAACAAGTTTTGTTATGAGTCCTTTGAACTTGGTTGGTCGTTGTGTTCAAAGTTCCCAAGTCTTTAAAAGTTGTTTTAATGCATTTTTTATTGTATAAATTGTTCTCCTGGTTCTGCTCACTTCACTTTGCATAAGTCCATTTAAGTCTTTCTGTTTTTTTTGAAACCATTCCTCTCATTATTTCTTATAGCAGAAAAGAATTCCATAATATTCATATACCATAACCATTCTCCAAGGGCCAGCCTCTGTTTCCAATTCTTTGCTATAATAAAAAAAGCTTCTATAAATATATTTTTTTCCATATATGGGTCCTTTTCCTCGGAGTATAGACCTAGTAGTATTATTGCTGGGTCATGCACAGTTTAATAACTTTTGAGGTGGAGTTTTAAATTGCTCTCCAAAATGACAGAACTAGTTCACAACTCAACCAATAGTGCATTGGTGTACCTGTTTTCCTGCAGCCCCTCTAGCATTTGTCATCTTCATTTTTGTCAAATTAGTCAATCTGATGGGTGGTAGGTGGAATCTCAGAGTTGTTTTAATTTTTATTTCTCTAATAATTAGTGATTTAGAGAATTTTCTATATGGCTGTTAACTCTTTTCTTCTTTTTTTTTTTTTTTGCTTTTTTTGGGGGGGGGGAAATTGGGGTTAAGTGACTTGCCCAAGGTCACATGGCTAGTTTTTGTGTTAATTCTCTGAGGCTGGATTTGAAGTCAGGTCCTCCTGACTCCAGAGCCAGTGCTCTATTCACTGCACCATCTAGCTGCTCCTAACTTTCTTCTTCTGAAAACTGTTTATTCACATCCTTTGGTCATCTATCAATTGGAGAATGGCTCTTATTCATGTAAATTTGGTTCATTCCCTGTCTATCTTAGCAATAAGACCTTTATCAGAGAAACTTGCTGAAAATATTTCCCCCCAATTTTCTGTTTCTCTTCTAATTTTGGTTGCGTTTCTGCAAAAACTTTTTTGTTTTATACAATCAAAACTCCTTCTTACCCTCCCCCGCCTCTGTATCTGTCTCTATCTGTCTGTCTGTTTGTCTCTCTCTCCCTCTCCCTCACATTTTGTCATGAACTCTTTTCCTCTCTGAGGATCTGACAGGTAATTTCTTCCATACTCCCTTAATTAATTAATTTTTGCTTTTTTTTTGGGGGGGGGAGCAATTGGGGTTAAGTAACTTGCCCAAGGTTAAACGGCTAGTGTGTGTGTGTGTGTGTGTGTGTGTGTGTGTGTGTGTGTGTGTGTGT
>NW_027186303.1:4160305-4188645 GCF_028583685.1 Petaurus breviceps papuanus
TGTGTGTGTGTGTGTGTGTGTGTGTGTGTGTGTGTGTGTGTGTGTGTATGTTAAGTGTCTGAGGCCGCATCTGAACCCGGGTCCTCCTGACTCCAGGGCTGGTGCTTTACTCACTGCACCACCTAGCCGCCTCTTCCTTTATTTATGATATCACCCTTTATGTATAAATCAGGTGTCCCTCTTCAACTTATCTTGGTAAAAAGTGTGAGGTGTTGTTCTATAACTAGTTTCTGCAGACTACTTCCCAGTTTTCCTAACAGTTTCTGTTGAATAGTGAGTTCTTGCCCCAATATCAGGGATCTTTGAGATTATTTAAAAACAACAACAACAAAACCTAGGTTAATATGTTCATTTGTATCAGAATTTGTGCCAGTACCTCTATCTTCCACTGACCAACCCCTCTATTTCTTACCCATTGTCAGATTGTTTTTTACAATTACAGCTTTTTAGTATAGTTTGACCTAGTACTGCCAATCTGCTTTTCCTGTCTTCTTTTTTTCCTCATTGGTTTCCTTGATATTTTTACCCTTTTGTTCCTCCAGATGAATTTTGTCATTATTTTTCCTAGATCTTTAAATAGTTCTTTGGTAGTTTGATTGTATCTCACTGACTACAAATTTTGTAATTATTTTCCTCTAGTCCGTAGTTATGTCATCTTGGAGAACTTGGTTAATTTCTTTCAGAATCAGATACTTATCTATAAAATCTGTAATAATATCTGTAGTACTGATCTCACAATGTTATTATAAGGATCAAATGAGATCATTTGTATACTCTGTAAATCTTAAGGAACCAAATCAAAACCTATTAATTATGGTAAAATAATTTTAAACCGAATGCTTTCAATAAACAAAGAAGTATTGTTCATATTGATTATTACTTTTTATAAAATGAATTTGGGAGAGATGGTCATATAAACATTCTTTATTTTCCTCAGAAAAGTTTGCTGAAAAGCATTGTTCAATTCTTACTGATTCAATTGGACCTCTTGCTTCCTGTCATTCCATTGTGGACCCTAGATCCTATCATGAGGTGGGTATAATTTAAACATTTAGCATCTCACTATTTGTGAGAAATTTTAATTTATAATAAATAGACTTACCATAAGGTAGTTAGTATGGGATATTTTTAAAGAACAAAATCTAAGAAATATATTAAAAAGCTTTGATTTTTTAAGAATCTCAATTTACTTTTTTATAAATTTAATAATAAATTGAATAAATAATAATTTTAATTGTTAATAAATATCCATTATTGTGATTGCTTTCCTTGACTTAACCATCTTTGACCAAATAGTGGAATAAGAAGATAATCTCTAAATAAGAAAACACTTGCATGTCCATTTATGTATTTCAATAATTTATGAATGAATGAAAAAATCAAGAGCCATTATTGATATATACTTATTTTTTGAATAAACATTAATTAAGCACCTACTATTTACCAGGTATGTGTTAGGGAAACAAAGACAAGAATGAAACAACCCCTCCCTGCCCTCAAGGAGCTTGCATTTTATTTCAAGAAACAATATTAAATTATATGTGTATATTATTAAATACGAAGTATGCAAAGTAATTTCCTGAGGGAATGGACTATTAATTAGGGTAGAATCTGGATAAGATATCCATATGAGGTGGATTGCAACTAGGATTTAAAGGAAAACAACAATTTTATGAGTTAGAAGAAAGGAGGGAGTACACATGAAACCCAACCTGTGCAAGGGCTTAGCTATTTGAACCTACTAAATATCAGAGCATATTATTTTAGGGGTTGGAAGGAAGGAAGAACTTGAGAGCTAGAAAAGACCTTAGAGATTGTCTGGTCCACCCCCTGTTTTTCATAGAATGGGGAAATCGAAGGTCAAAAAGCTCGAATGACTCATTCTTTTAATAAATTAAAGACAGAACTAGAATTAAAATTTAGATTTCTGGATTTTCAGTCTTTATTTTGTTCCTTCTATCATGCAATGGTGTTTTTCTTTTTCTTGCTTTAAAGAAATGTAAAATATTCACTTGTTCTTGTGAAAATGTCCAAGATTGCTTATGTACAATGATAGGAAACTATGTAAAAGCATGTGCTGAGAATGGCGTATACATAAATGAATGGAGAAAGAAGGGCCAATGCGGTGAGCAAACTTTAATTTTCACTATTCCCATTTCATCATGACTATATCTATTTCCCCCCATATATTTTAATAAATTTGTTCTTGGTACTTTTAGATGTTCTTTAAGAGCTTCCTGGTTAAGAATTTTCTTTCCTTTTTATTTTTATCTGGAGTTAATATTTCCAAATGACAATTGTAATTGGATAAATATTTCATGATTAAATGAATGTGACACAGAGCTGGCATTTTACCCTTAGATTCTGTACCCAATCAGAGGTTCTGTAGCTAGCTCCTACCAGTTTGCAAGAACTGATTATTAAATTTTCAAAATGAGCTTATACACCTCAAAATCTACTAATCAGGGCTTGATTTTTCTATTTTGTTTATTGTCTAGTTTTAAGAAAGTAATAGAGAAAGTGTTACTGCAGATAAACAAAAGTATGTTTTGCATACACATTTTTTGATAACTGGTTATTAAACAACTACACACCCCTATATATACCTCATTTTGAGAAAATCAAATAAATAAACAACTAATGAAATGATTCAAATAGGGGCTGATTGCTCATTTTACAAAAGATTCTCTGCTTTATGAAAAATGAAGTACTATTTTATATTTGATTGACAAAATGTGATTTTTCACACAAATTTTCAAGAGCATATCTGCTGTACAGAATGAGGCACATGTATAACATGTTCTTGATTATAAATGACTAACGATGTCCTGATGTAAATACTTTTTTATTTCTATAAAACTTCTATTTTAAAAATTGTTTTTGTAAATAGAACAAACTTGTCAAAATGGACTGGTCTTCAAGTACAATGTTAAAGCTTGCAATAGCTCTTGCCAATCATTATCAGAGAGAGATAAGAGCTGTGATGTACAAGATGTTCCAGTTGATGGATGTGTCTGCCCTGATGGAATGTATCTTAATAGTGAAGGATCTTGTGTCCTGAAAACTGACTGTGATTGTTACATAAATGATGAAATTATGAAACCAGGCAGAAACGCTTCCATTGATGGCAATGTATGGTATGTAAAACACAACATGATAGTTATAAAGTGAAGTCTAAGAATTATGCCCTACAATTCTGACTTGGCCAAAACTTCCATTAGAAAGAGACTAAGTTTTTACTCAGAAAAAGGTTTCATTTATACTTAAATGTTCATATAACTTGTTTCAAATTAGCATTTGCTTTTTACATATTAAAATATTACCTTCTTATTTGGACATATTCATGTCAGCTTTTAACTTATTTAAGAAAAGGCAGTATGCTGTGATAGAAAGAATTTCAGTTGGAGCCACTAGGTGGCGCAGTGAATAGAGCACCGGCCCTGGGGTCAGGAGAACCTGAGTTCAAATCCGACCTCAGACACTTAGCACAAAAACTAGCAGTGTGACCTTGGACAAGTCACTTAACCCCAATTGCCCTACCTTCCCCCCTCCAAAAAAAAAAAAAGAAAAGAAAGAATTTCAGCTCTAGAGTAAAAGAATTTGAGTTGAATCTTCCTCTGCCACTTGGGGGACCTTGGGCAGTTTATTAGCTTCTCTATGACTCAGTTTCCTTATTTGTAAGAGGAAAAAAACATTCAACCAAATGATCCATAAAGTTCCTTCCCACTTCAAACCTGGTTGGCCATTGGATTCCAATGGCTTCAAAGATTCCTATGAAAAAAGAATGAGTGGTTTTTTAAAACTCCTTTACATGAACAATATGAAATTATTTTAAATTTCTGTCTAGAATACGAATAAATTTTAAATTCAGTGTTTTAACTGTGGTTTTAACACAGAACTAGGTTTGATGTGACCTGGAGCAAACTTTTTCATTACCTTTTTTTTCCCTTTTTTTTCCCCTTCCACAAGATGAACATAGCTGTAGAATCATACACTTTTCCAGCAAGATCTTAGCAGACAGAAAGATACTTTGAAAAAATTAAAGGCTAATTTCTTAATTTTTAGAATAACTGATTCTTTACTATTTAAAAAAAATCATAATATTAACACTGCCCCACCAAATAACTCAAAGTATTTGGTTGATTTCTACTTAATTACTTTTCATTTCTGTGAGTAGTAGCAGATTATGCAGTGTTATTCATGCTGCTAAACTCTATCAAACTGAACTTCTTTAAGTCAAACCTTACTTCTTGAGTAAGATTAACCTTCAGACCTTTTCCATCTATTTTTTTTTTACTTTTAGGTGCATCATAACAAACTGGTGCTAATTTGATAAGTGCTATGGCCAAAGTCCAGTTTATCAACATTAGGGTTCCTAACAGTACCTTATAATATCAGAGCACATGAAGACCACACTGCATCTGTCATTTCCTTAATTTGCAGCCTTCCCTCCCCCTCATTCCTTATTTCATGACATGGATAATGTCAATTTGGCTAGACATTTAAAGGTCTAGCATCATCATCCTTATTAGTGACCATTATTATCACTATTATAATTTGTTTTGTCAAACAATAGCAGTTTATTAAAGGATCCCAAAGTGTTGCATCATGTGAAGCTTTTTATTGTATTTCTTTATTCATTCCTAGTGTCTGCCAAGAAGGGACTCTTCTTTGCCAGGATCCAATTGACAAAATCTCACGTAGGTCAATCAATCAACATTTATTAAGTTTATACTGTAAGCCAGGTTGAGAGCTAAGCACTGGGGATACAAAAAGAGGAAAAAGACAGTACCTGCCTTCAAGGAGCTTACAATTTAATGAGGGAGACAACATGCAAACAAATATACATGGAACCAGCTATATACCTTATAAGTAGGAAATAATTAACAGAGGGTAGGCACTGGAATTAAGAGGAGTTGGGAAGGTTTCCTGTAGAAAGTAGAGTTTCTATAGAGATTTAAAGGAAACCAGGTAGGTTAGTGGTTGGGGTGGAGGAGAAAGAGAATCCCAGGCATGGGGGCCAGCCAGAGAAAATGCCAGGAGCCAAAAGATAGAGTGTCTTATTTGTAGAACATTCAGGAGGCCAGTGTCACTGGATCAAAGAGAACATGTCAGATAATAAAGTATAGGAAGACTGGAAAAAGTAGAAGGGTGCTATGTACATCATGAAGAGCTTTGAATGTGAAATTTGTATTTGTATTTGATCCTGGAGGTAATAGGGATCCACTGGAGTTACTGAGTAGAGGTATTAAGAAAATCATTTTAGTGACTGGATGGATTGGGGTGGAGAGGAACCTGAGGTAGGCAGAGCCAACAACAGGCTATTGCAATAATCCAGGTATGAGATGATGAGGGCCTATACCAGGGAAGTGGCAATATCACAAGAGAAAAGGGGGCATATTAGAGATATATTGCAGAGCTGAAATGAGCAGGGCTTCAAAACATATAGGATATGGGGAAGGAAAGATAGTGGAGTCCAAGATGACTGCTAGGTTGTGAGCCTGAGGAGAAGGAGAGTGGTGTTGCCCTGTGCAGTAAGAGAGAAGATAGGAAGTGTCTGAATCTTGTCTCTATACTTAAGATGCCCACATTTTACTAAAAGAAATTGAATGAAGCCTTTATAATGAACATTAACTTCTTTTTTACTCTAGAAAATTGTACTGGGGGTGCTGAATATGTGAACTGCAGTGAACCAAAAGCACAGTCAAGACAGGATACAACATGTAGCTCTCGGAATATACCTAGTTTTAATGTAAGTAAAATGACAGGTGCTAAGTACTAAAATATTAAAAGCCAAACATTTAGAAAATTCTTTGCTAAATTAATTTATTTGGAAGTAGAATAGTAATATTTTGCTTGTTTAATCAATGGATTCAAATGCACTATCATACAATCTACATATCTCCTAATCTATGTTAAATAACAGTGAGATTGATAGTAACTTAAGTTTTGGGGTGATTATTTGTATTCCTTCATGTAGGAGGACCTTCCCTGCAGACGTGGATGCTTCTGTCCTATAGGAATGGTTCGGGACTCAAAAGGAACCTGTATCTTTCCTGATGACTGTCCATGTTTTTTTGGTGGATTGGAATATGACCAAGGAAGTACTACGACAGTTGGATGCAATGAATGGTGAATATCAAACTAGCAGTTTTCTGGGGGAATGGGAAAGGGACTTTTTTGTGGTTTACCTAATTTCCCTGGGGAAAAGACAGAAGCATTTTTAACCTCATAGTAATTTAGGATTTAGATTAAAATACTGGTGGTTTTTACACTTAAGCTTATGTTCTCATTTTAAAAACATATTCACAAAAAAGATAAGAGACAGAGAGAGAAAGAAAAGGGAACATGCAATGATATCCTTAAAACTTCATGAATAAATGTCAATTCCTTTTCTCTCTCCCCTATGAGTTTATATATTAATGTTTCTTATCATTTTATAATTATTATAAATATTGTACATAAAATATACAATATTATATTATTATAGACATTATATTTGTGTCTCTCTTTTTTAGTACTTGTATAAAAGGATCTTGGAATTGCACACAAAACACATGTCAAACATCCTGCCATATTTATGGGGATGGACATGTTAGAACCTTTGATGGAAAAAGTTACAGCTACGATGGTCTCTGTCAGTATTCTTTTGTTGAGGTAATTACAAATATCTCACTAAAATTTATAAATCTTTATCAAAATATATATTTCTGTTTTTGAATTTTGAGTTTACTTTTGTCTCAAAGTTTTCAATTTTTAAAATAAATATGCGGGCTCCTAAATGTTGTTATGATATGTACTATAGTGAAAGTTGCACTAGATTTATAGTTAGAGGATTTGGTTTAAAATTCTGACTCTGCAATGACTGATAAACCCAAAGACTCCAACTTCTTGAATAAGAAGTCACTATTTAAAAAAAAATTGCTGGGAAAACTGGAAAATAGCATGGCAGAAACTAGGCATGATCAACATCTTGCACCATATACCCATATAAAGTAAAAACAAGAATGCAATTTAGATATAAAGTTTGATACTATAAGCAAAGTAAGAAAGCAAGAAATAGTTTATCTGTCATATTTATGGAAAAGGGAAGAATTTATGACCAAAATAAGAGATAGAAACATTATGAAATGCAAAATGGGTGATTTTGATTATGTTAAATTGCACAACAAAGCCAATGCAACCAAGATTAGAAGGGAAGCAGAAAGAAGGGAACAATTTTGATAGCCAGTGTCTCTGATAAAGGTCTCATTTCCAAAATATATGGAGAACTGAGTCAAATTTTAAGAATACAAGTCATTCCCTAATTGATAAATGGTCAAAGGATATGAGCAGGCAGTTTTCAGAGGAAGAAATTAATTCTATTTCTAGTCATATGAAAAAATGCTCTAAATCATTATTAATCAGAGAAATGCAAATCAAAAACAACTCTGAGGTACCACATCACACCTATCAGATGGGCTAATATGACAAAACAGGGATATAATAAAAGTTGGAAAAGATGTGGGAAAAGTGGCACACTAATGCATTGTTGGTGGAGTTGTGAATTGATCCAACCATTGTGGAGAGCAATTTGGAACAATGCCTAAAAGGGTGTAAAACTGTGCATATCCTTTGACCCAGCAATACCACTTCAAGGTATGCATTCCAAAAAGATCATAACAATGGGGAAAGTACACACATGTACAAAAATATTTATAGCGGCTCTTTTTGTGGTGGCCAAGAATTGGAAATAGAGGAATTCCCTGACAATTGAGGAGTGGCTAAACATGTTGTGGTATATGAATGCAATGGAATACTATTGTTCCATAAGAAATAAAGGACAAAATAACTGGCTGTGTAACCTTGAGCAAGTTACTTAACCCCAATTGCTTAAAAAAAAAGAAATAAAGGAGGAGGTGGACTTCAGAAAAGCCTGGAAAGATTTCTATGAACTGATCCTGAGTGAAGTGAGCAGAACCAGGAGAGTATTGTACACAGTAACAGCAACAATGTGTAATGACTAACTTTTATAGACTTAGCTCTTCTCAGCAATGCAAGAATCTAGGACAAGTCCAAAAGACTCATGATGGAAAATGCCATCCATATCCAGAGAGAGAACTATGGAGTCTGAATGCAGATCGAAACATACTATTTGCTCTCTCTCTTTCTTAATTTTTTTTCTTGTGGTTCCTCCAATTGTTATAATTCTTTCTTACAACATGACTAATGTGAAAATATGTTTAAAAAAAGGAAAACTATCTTTGTGTGTAATTGGAAAAAAAATACTGTTAGGAAAAAGAAAGAAAAGAAAAAAATCCTGACTCTGCCATGTACTACCAATACCAAAGCCACTTCAACTTTCTATGTCTCATTTTCCATATCTATAAAATAAGAGGGATCAAACTAGTTGATTTCTAAATTTCCTTATAACTATATCTTATGCTCAAATGTTAAACTGTTGGATAATTTATAACTAATTTTATGGATTTGTTCTTTTAAGTGTCTAATTCTATAGACATTCTGATGAGATATTTAGGCATTTAATCTGACCAATAAATAAGTAGCCCTCTAAATTGCAGAACTACATATGTCATACAGATACACATAAAACAGCCTGGGAGATCAGTAAAAGTTATGTTATAAGGATTTAGCGGAAAAGTGGAAATGAAGTTATTTTCCAGTTAGAATCTGTATACCTAGAAGAAGGTTCTAATTTGGAGGAGAAAGTGAAGTGAGTTTAAAATAGTTTATTAAAGTTGAAATTTCATAGGATACACTGATGATTTAAAGTAATCATTGTAGTTTAAAGGTCTTTGATAAAAAAAGTTTGTAAACGGTTGAAATTATAAATTGCCTGTTTTAGGATTATTGTGGCCAAGAATCTGGCACATTCCGAGTTTTGACTGAAAGTGTTCCATGTTGTGAAGATGGACTTACGTGCTCAAGAAAAATAGTGGTTGCTCTAAAGGTACAGTATGGCTCTTATTCACTTGCTTTTTGCTTCAAACTGTCTAGAAAACAACCAATTGAAACTGACATAACCTTAAACCTTTCTTTTCATTTATAGGACCAAAATGTTGTCTTGCATGATGGCAAAGTCACAGTAGTCAAAATTCTGGAAAACAAAGGATGTGAACTCAATACAACTGTATACTCTATGCACACTGTTGGTCTATACTTGATTTTGAAATTTGTAAATGGATTAACCCTGATTTGGGACAAAAATACAAGAGTATCTGCTATATTGGATCCAAGCTGGAGTGTATGTATATTACTAATATGGTATTTATGAGGAAGCACAATACTTCCGATATTGAAAGAGAGTAGCAGCAATGCTGACAGGAGCAAGCATACTGCTAGTGTTTGAATCCTAGTGTTAATTAAGGGGGAAAATCTTCCTATGTCTACTTTCATTTAGGAGAAAACAAACTATATAATCAAGTAAAAAAGTATCTAGTAAGACAAATTGTGAGGTACCTTGGTCTTGGTCTGACCTTGTCAAATTAATGGTAAGATTTTGAATTAGATGTATTTATGTATTTTGTAGATGAAAACCATTTGCATTTTGTTTTTTGAACTTTTTTGTGGTATGCATTTCTAGATCATTTTAGGAATTTGAACTGTAAAGATTGATAAAATCCTTATTGCTGCTTTCTGGTATAATATCAATATTCTGAATGACACATAGCTTCTTTTGTTCTTAATGCAGCCGTTTTCTCCTTTTTAAAAAATTCCATTTCATTATTTAATTTTTAAACATTTTTTTCTTTTTAAATTGAGTTCCAATTCTCTCCCTCCCTCCCAAATGCATTGAGAAGGCAAGCAATATTATATCAACTATAGGGGAGGCTAGGTGGCACAGTAACTAGAGCACCAGCCCTGGAGTCAGGAGGACCTGAGTTCAAATTTAGCCTCAGATACTTAATACTTACCTTGGCATAAGACCTCGGACAAGTCACTTAACCCCGATTGCCCAGCTTTCCCGCCTCCAAAAAGAAAAAAAATGTTATATCAACTATAGTGTGACATGATGCAAAACATATTTCCATATAAGGCATATTTTTAAAAGCAATAAAAATAAACTGAGAAAATTATGCTTCAATTTTCACTTAGAATTCATCAGTTCTTTCTCTGGAAGTGGACAGAATTTTTTTTATCATGAATCTTTTGGAAATCATTGTATTGAGGAGAGTAGCTAAGTGTTTAACAGTTGATTATCATTACAACATTGCTGTAATTGCACAATGATCTGGTTCTTCTCACTACACTTTGCATCAGGTCATATAGGTCTTGCCATCTATTTCAGGAATCATCCCCCTTGACATTTCTTACAGCACAATAGTCATCCATCAGAATCATATGCATGTTTATCCATTCCCTAACTGATGGGTTATCTCTTGATTTCCAATTTTTTACCACCACAAAAAGAGCTGCTATAAGTATTTTTGGACACATAGGTAATTTTTGTTTTTCTTTGATCTCTTTGGGATACAGATTAGTAATGGTATTCCTAGGTCAAAGGGTATGCACAATTTTATAATCCTTTGCGCATAGTTACAAATTGTTCTCCAAAATGGTTGGACCAGTTGCAATGGTGGAATTCCACCAGCAGCTCATTAATGTACCCATTTTTCAGTCATTCCCCTCCAGATTTGTCATTTCTGCTTCAGAGTTGTTTTAATTTGCCTTTCTCTAGTCAGTAGTCATTTAAGTATTTTTTTTCATAACTATAGACAGGTTTGATTTCTTCTGAAAACTACCCGTTTACATATTTGACTATTTATCAATTTAGGAACGGCTCTTATTTTTATGTTTGATTCTGTTCTATACTCAGGATATATTTGAGAAATGAAGCCTTTATCAGAGAAACTTTCTGTAAAATTTTTGATATTACTTCATTGTCTATGGTATCTTTTTTTCATAATATAGTCTTCCCTGATTATCTCTTTTAATTAGGTCCATTTTGGCTTTTGCTTTGTCTGAGATCATGATTACGGCCCTTGCCTTTTTTTTTTTGTTCAGCTGAAGCATATTAGATTCTGCTTCAGATCTTCATTTTAATTCTATATGTTAACTATTGTCTTTCTGTTTTAAGTTCTTATAAATAACATATTGAATTCTGGTTTCAAATCCTTTCTGCTATCTGCTTCCATTTTATGGTGAGCTTATCATATTCACAGTTATGATCACTTACTCTGCATTTCCTCCCATCCCATTTTCTTCTGTTTCTCCACCTCATACTCATCTTCTGTCCATCCTCAAAAGTCTATTTTGCACCCTTCCTTTTAATTGTCCATTTCTCTTATACCTTCCCCTCCTATTTCCCTACTGGGTAAGTGACCTTTCTATAAATAAATATATAAATTCTTCTCTCTTTGAACCAAGTCTGATCAGAATGAAGTTCAAGCACTATCTGCCACACCTGCTGTTTTCCCATCCATTGTAAAAATTGTCCCTTGTGTGCCTCTTGTATGAGAAAAATTTCCCCATTCTATCTCTTCCTTCTCTCTTCTCCTAGTGTATCCCTCTTTCTCATCCCTTTATGTCCTTTTGGAGGTAATTTCAACATATTCAACTCACACCCATGCCCTCTGTCTATGTAAACTTCTTTTAAGTGCCCTAACAATGATAAAGTTCTTAAGAGTTACATGTATCAGGTTCCCATATAGGAATGCAAAAAGTTTAACTTTATTGCATCCTTAAAATTCCTCTTTCATGTTTACCTTTTAACTCTTCTCTTGAATCTTCTGTTTGGGTGTCAAATATTCTATTCAATTCTGGTATTTTCATCAGAAATGCTTGAAAGTTCTCTACCTTATTAAATATGCATTTTCCTTCCTAAACGATTACATTCAGTTTCACTAGATCAGTTTTTCTTGCTTGTAATCCCAGCTTATTTGCCTTCTGGAATATCACATTTCAAGTTTTCCACTTATTTAACATAGAAGCAGCTAAATCTTATGTTATTCTGACTATGATTTCATGATATTTTCTTCAGTATTTTTGTATCTCTTTTACCAAGTTGTTAATTCTATTTTCATAATTTTCTTACATCACTTTCATTTATTGATTTTCACAATTTTTCCTTTACCATTCTTATATCTTTCTCTAATTATTTCAAGAACTTTTGTTGAGTTTGGATTCAATTAGCATTTTCCTTGAGGCTTTGTTGTCTTCTTCTGAGTTTATGTCTTGGTCTTTTCTGCCACTGTAGTAGCTATGTATGGATAAATCATTTTGTTATCGTGTGCTTGCCCCCCTCCCCCCACACCTTGATATCACGTGTCATTTATTAATTGTATTTATACCCCCTAGATTTATATATAATTTTATTAATTTTATTTGTATCTTCATGGTATTTTATACCTGCAATAATCCCTATTACACATAAATGCTTCAGAAATGCTTAATTATTGACTGTTAACAATAGTTTTTCATATATATTTCATAGATCATTAGACAAAGCTACCAATTTGTTGGGTTGTTTTTTTTTTTTCAAATACCCTGGGATACAGTGGGATTGGTTAGTAATTTACACTTATTCAGGACAGCTAAATGCTATCTTACAATCTCCTCATTTAAGAAAAAAAAGTCATTTCTGTCTCAATTTGAAGATCTTGGTGGAGAAGCCTTTCTCAAGAAAAGCGATATTTGCTCATTTTTTCCAGCTTATTTCTTGACTTAGAACTTTGTATTAAAGTTGGGCTCTGCACACTTGGGATTGGGGGTGCATTGTCCCAGACTTCAGAATTTTTTGTGCTGCTGTTTTCAGAGCTAGTTCTGTGGGTCTTGAAGTTTTTGGTACTTCCAAGGTGGTGTGATCCTGGGAAAAGTATGGTCATTGCTTGCCGAGTCCATGCTTTGGTCTTTACCTGGAAAGGCCCCCTGTTCCCTGCAGTCTGCAAGCACCAGCTATCCTCTTTGCTTTGGAGATGCGACTTGAGCCCCTGCTCCCTTCCTTGTAACCAAACACCAGGGCTCTTCTCCACTCTGGAACTATGACCCAGAATGGCATATGGGCAATAGAGTTGCCAATCAGCACCCACTGTACCCAGTGCCAACAAAACATCCCCTGTAATTTTCTGATCGGTTGCTCAACCCCCTTAACACCTCTGGTCTGAGAGCTCTTAAAGCTATTGCTGCTGCTGCTACTGCTGCTGTTCAGCCTCCATTACCACCATTGTATGTGGGCTTTGGACAGGCCTTCACCTCAGTGTCACAGATTTCCTCTTAAATTTTCTTAGAACAGAAGAAATGTCTCATCCCAACCTTTTGTTGGCTTTTCCACTCCAAAATTTGACTTAAGGTGTTATTTTAATTTTGTTTGGAGGGGAAATTTCGGGAGAGTGCAGCTGGGTGGTTACCCTTAATCTCCATCTTGGCTACATGTACCTTCTTGATAAAGTACAATCATGATATCTGCATCTGCAAGAACACTTCCATTTGAGTGTGTTTTTATACAGGGAAAGGTGTGTGGTCTGTGTGGAAATAATAATGGAGATCTCAGGGATGATTTCACTACAAGGCATGCATCAGTAGCTGCTGGAGCACTGGAATTTGGAAATAGTTGGAAAACAAGTCAAGAGTGTTCAGACACAGTGGTTCAAAGTTTTCCATGTGATTCTAACCCATACTGTAAAGCATGGGCTTTAAGAAAATGTGGAATCATCAGAGACAGCACATTTAAAGATTGCCACAACAAGGTAATTGCTTCATTTTTCTATTATTTAGAAAGATGTCTTTCCTGGTAGCAGAGAGAACTCATATATTGTGTTCTGTTTAGATTGATCCTGATTCTTACTATACTGCATGTCTGGAAGAAGCCTGTGCATGTGATATGGAAGGAAAATACCTTGGATTCTGTACTGCTGTGGCCATGTATGCAGAAGCTTGTAGTGCAGTTGGAGTTTGTGTCTCTTGGAGAAAGCCAGACCTTTGCCGTAAGCAAAATGAGAGACTTGGGTAGCAAATTTAACAGCATTTTACATAGAACTGTTCTGCTGGAAAAAAATATTTTTTGAAAAAGAATCACACCATTTAAATAGGATTCTGTAACTAGAAATATTACCTGTTTGAATAATTATTTGTTTTTGTGAAAACATATTTTGACAAAGCAGTATTGATTCAGATTTTCAGTTTTCTTTGCTCTTGTTGCAAAAGAGAATACTTGGGTATTGAGGAATATATACATACACACATATATACATGTATTTAAGTGTATGTATGTAGATGTGTGTATATGTCATATCAATAGCTATTTGCATTTCTGAGAAATATAATTCTTAGTACTTATAACACTTAGTACATATAGTCCTAGATCTCTGAACCTCTATCATAAATAGTGAATTCCATTACATTTCATGAAAAGTTAAAGCTATTTGAAAGTTTTTGATAATTCAATTCAATAAACATTTGTTAACTGCCTATTAGGTACCCAGTTCTGTACTAGGCCTTGAGAGTATAAAGAAAAATATGCATTAGTTTCTGCAGTCAAGTAACTTACACTTGAGAGATGCAAATTGTACACAAATAAATGCAATCATAGAAAATAATTTCAAGAGGGAAAGAGTGGTAATAGCTGGAGAATATAGAAAGGCCTAACAGAGGAGATAGCACCTGTTAGTCTTGGAGGAAACTAGCAATTCTTTGAGGTGGAGGGAATGCATTCACAATTGGTGGGGGTGGGGGAGACTTAAGCAAAGGCATGAGGCAGGAGACAGGATGCCATGCACAGGGAGTAGATAGCAGGTCAGTTTGAATAGAATGGAGAATAACATTAAAAGACCATGGTCAAGAAATTACAGTTTATTATTTTTTTCTCTTGTCAAAGGAAAGTTCAGTTTTTCATACAATAAGGTATTCAAAAAGTCTTAGTGCAGTTTTAAGTAAAATTTAACATCTTTAGAATGTCCTGTATTTGTTCTATGAATTATTTTTAAACAATACCTCCATTTAGAAAATGAAGTCAAAGGACTGAACTAGGAATGAATGATATATTATATAAATTTATTACCTCTTTCATGTAAAAACTTTTTTGAAAAATCTATTTTGGTAAAAAAAAAAAGATTAAAGTTGTCTCTTCACAAAAGAAAATAATTCAGCACAATTCAATTACAGCTGTCTATTGTGATTTTTACAATGCCCCTGGTGAATGCAGCTGGCATTATGAGCCCTGTGGAACAGTGAAAGCAAAAACATGCAAAGATCAACTTATAGGACAAAAATTTGTTACCCTTTTGGAAGGTAAGGAATTTTTTTTGATAGCTTCCATGGAACAAAATAAAGGAAACTTGCTTTGTGGAGATATAAGGTGCCACATATAATTTATTTACAAAATCTGTTTTGCTCATTTCCTAACAAATAATGGTATTTTTGCATTACAGAAAGCAATAATAGGTAGCATTTGTATAGTGCATTTAGATTTGCAAAATGATTTACATATGATTTCTCTTTTTAACTTCACAATAATCCTGTTGAAGCAGGTGCTATCATTGTTTCCATTTTACAGATGAGGAAATTGTAGCAGAAAGGCTAAGTGATTTGACCAGAGTTACTAAGTGTTTGAGGTAATAATCAAACTCAAGCCTTCCTGTCTCCAAATCTGACACTACCCATTACACCGCCTCACTGTCAAATGCATGAATTCTATCTTTGATAAATTCGTTAAGTAAAACTAAGAAATACAACAGCCCAGTTATCCTATCTCAATTAACATTCTTAGCACTTTTCTGTGGGAAAGTGGTGCAAATCAAAATAAAACAAGTTGATATCAAGCTTTCAAAAACCCTATACACCCAGAATATGAAATGGGTTTATTGAGACTTCATTCAATTTTTTTTACATCTTCCATATCTGCATTTATAGCTATAACTGATATTCAGAGTAATAGCTCAGTCATACTTCCATAATTTTAATCACAAAAGAAACACTGAATTGTGTTTGATATATTTCCTGTGGTAGGCAGACTTTTGGAAGATGCTTGTCAATGATACTGGAAATGAAAAAGGGTTCTTAATTTGGTTGTTACATAATTAAAATTAATTGTAATTATATTGTTATAGTTAATTGAAGTTTTGTAGGAAAGATTCAGTCTGAGTCCTGTTCCTTTTATAAACTCATCTAATGCATATGAAGTTTTAACATCTTAACATCATTTGTATTTGGCAATGGAATAACTAAAATACTTTACCTAATTAATTTATACATGTTGAATGTCAACAAATTTGCGATTAATTTCATAATTTTCATGTACAGGTTGCTATGCCAAATGCCCTGACAGTGCCCCATATCTGGATGAAAACACCATGAAATGTGTCAATTTATCAGAGTGCAGCTGCTTCTACAATGATGTAATACCATCAGGGGGAGTAATTGAAGATGAATGTGGAAGAACATGGTACAGTACCTACAATATTCAATTCTCCACCTGCAATTTTAATTCAAAATTAATGCACTGAATACATTCAGAATAGGAGAAAAATGGTAGATTTGGTGTCAGGACACCTTAGTTTGAATCTCTCCTCTGACACTAGTTAAGTCTTTAAGCATGGTCATGTCATTCAAACTCTATGGCTTAATTTATGAGTGTCTCTCAGTATCGGTGGAAAGAGTTCCCACACAAATGAAATCTTGGATCCTTGATATATAGTGCAGGTATATGCATGTGATTTTTCAATTATAAAATTCATAAAACCGAATGGCAGGGTTTTAAAAAATCAATTATTCGTTGTGTATTTCCTGAAGATTTATCTCATCTGAATATACCTTTCTCAAATATGATTTTAGTAGTGTTAAATTCTGGAGGCAAATCGCAAAAGTTTGTCAGATAAACATATCACTAAAAAAATATGTGATATATATATATATATATATGAGGCTTCAGCAAAACAAGTACAGTAGCTTATATTTCATGACGATCAAAAGACAGAATGGTGTTGAAAGTTGAAAATGCAGAAGCTGAATTCATGTCCTGCTCTTTATTTTAAATGATCTCTTTTTAACAAGGATCATCCATTGAAATAACTAGGAATCTCATGTAGTGTAATAGGATATGTGCATTGTGAATTCTTTCTTCAATATTAAGAGCAAACTATCACTGGCTTTTTGAGGGGAGGGGTTTCAAATGCATTTCAGTATAAGGCAAAAAGTTATTTTTTATTGTGATTTAACAGTGAGATGGTATATATTCTAAAAGTCTATTTTTTGGTAAAAATTTTAAATACCATTCTTTTTTTTAAATTTAACTTCCAGTTTTTGCATAGCAGGACAATTACAGTGCATGGGTGAGTAGTTGCATTTTTATTCCAATTGATTTATGAAAGAATAGATTAGAAATTTTCTCATTAAAATGTACGCATTGTAGAAGAATATACACATTATTTTTTCATAATACAGTTTAATCCGTTGTAAAGACAAAATTAAAAATTGGACATGCACGAGATTTACAATCTCATTGCTATTTGTTTGCTAGTGCTATGCATGCTGCTTTCCAAAGCTATTTTCCTTTCTAGCATCACCACTTTATTCTGAGTAATTGACACATGAACTGCTGCTGACAGATGATTCCCACTATTATTCCACCTACTGATGTAGTTCTAGACGTCATGATACAAAAACTGTTAGCCTGACTACCAATCTAAGTATTCTGCGATGTGAGTGGGAAATAGTATGGAAAGAGTGACTGAGTCTACAGAAGTGACATTCAAGAGTGATGTGCAGCCATATGATCAAACCTTTTAGGTGACGTCTTCAGGACCTCCAATTCTACTTCTTATTTATTTTCTCCTAAATACAGAAAATGCCTTCTCTAAAAAACTAAAAGAATAGAAATTTCATGACAGATTCAGGACCTAAAGCTGAAAATAATGGGTTTTTTTTGTTGCTTTTTACTGCTATCTTGTGGTTATTACAGAGACAACTATATATATTGCTTTGACAAGTTCACTAACATGTTTCACATATTATTTTCAAGTATTTTTCAGTTTGCTATTGCATATGCTTTTCACAAGAGAAACCAAAGTGATTAGCGATTTGGAATGGTACATGTACTGAAAGAGAATTATTGAGTAGTAATTAACAAGAACTGGGAAAGATGATAAAGAATCATTACATTTTGTATATGTAAAATATGTGATATGTACCTTCCATAGTTAAGATTTGTAATTAATTACTATTAGTTAGAATTGAAAATTCTAGCTTAGAAATGTGAACCCTAGTAGAATGAGACACAGAAATGAAAGTTCCCATTGAAGAAACCTTTGTTGAGTTATAAAAACATTGGAGTACAGTTTGATAGTACATAAAGAAAAGCATTTGACTTCCCCTTCCCCCTAAAATTTATTTGACTGATTTTTAATCTATAGGATCATTTCAATTATGTCCACATAGCCACTTTTCAAGTTAGTCTGGCAAAATGTAGTTTTAAATTTGAATAGATATATATTTAAATCATAGACAAAATGATTGTCAAGCTAGTATGATTTACACAATCTTGCTTTATATAGCAAGGTAGACTTTTTTTGTTTAATAATCATTGCTTTTGGGAAAGAATATGAGACAGCAAATAGGAATGTGAATTAGAAAGTTTAAGGTTTAGTCCCAATTCTGCTTTTCACCAATTTCACTATAAAGTTCTTTATAAAGTTTTGGTGAGATTAAATAAAAAATATAATTTGAAAACTTCAGAAATACTGAAATAAAGACTTTGAATCTAGTTAGGCAGTGTGACATAGTACAGAGAACTCTTAATTTGAAATGAGAGAACCATTGTTCAAATCTTTGCTTTTGTAATTACTGTCTGTGAGACTTTGGGCAACTTGATTAGCTTTCCTGGGTTACAGTTTTTTCCTCATTTATGAGATTAGGGTATTGGATTAGACAATTTCTGAACTCTAACTTTATAATCCATTGTATTAGTAGTAATGATTTCATTTAAAAGCATGATAAGTAGTCTAAGTAGGTAGTCTGAGCTTTGAAAACCAGTAAATAATGGTTGATTATGTGATTTTAAATGTTGGAAGCTATAAAAATGCAAAAAAAATAGTTATCCATCTGAAATGCAGTTTCCAGGGTAGAACTTTTCTGTTTGTCAGCACAATATCAAATCAGATGCCAAATCAGATGAAACTGATGTGAATAGAAACACTTTGTAGCTGGCATACCCAGATAAACTGAGTTAACTAGAATTTTGAGGAATATTTCCTATTAGAATTTGGTTTTACTTTTATTCACTAATTAAATTCTAACAGAAAACAAAGAAGATCTCTCTCAACTAAGATTATAATGAAGAGGTTTCCTTTATTTAGAAAAGTTCTCTATGCTTTAGAAATCTATGTCCTTAAACACGATCTGAAGAAAATAGTTATTCTAGGAATGGTTATATTCTCAAATATAATAACTTTCTATTGATGAACATCATAATTAGTCATTTTTAATTGTATAATTTGAAACAAATATGACACTTAGCATAGTGCTGTTTGCATTGTTGCAAAAAAAATATGATTGGTCCAATGAGTAGCTATATATGCTAGATATCTGGAGAGGATTGAATGGAAATAGAAAGGAATGCTTATTTTTCTCATGATACCTTTACATGGTCATGATACCTTTACAAAGACTGACCATATATTAGTATATAAAATTTTTATAGTTAAAAACAGAAATAGTAAAAGTATGCTATTCAGATTATAGTGCAATAAAATTGCATTTAATAAGGAACCAAGGAGACATTAAAGACTAATTAGAAATTAAACAATTTAGTCCAATTCATAATAATATAATAAACTTCTCCAGGAAAAACAGCAAACACATTCCAGCTCATTCTCCATTTTTCTCAGTAGCTTCTTCGTCCATATGTCACTTGAATTTGTACGTATTATACAAAATTTTCAATCAAAAGAGAACTCAATTGATTAACAAATATTTTGAAGCCTCTGCTATGTACTAAGGATACAAAGACATAAGTGAATCAGTCCCTGCCTTCAAGGAGTTTATGAATTAATGGAATATACTATCTACATGTAATATATAGCATATAGCAAATGCAATATATTAATTATATATTTAATGTGTATATAATTTATGTATATGTAATTTGATTTATATGTTATAATTATAAAATAGAGATGATACCAATTGAAGCTAAAGTAGCTCATTTAGTGCAAATGTATAGATAGAGAAGAGTGTTCAGGACAATTGCTTGGGGTAAACTGTCAAGGGATATCATATTTAGGGGGAGCGATATGGATGACAATTCAGCTGAGGAAACTTACCCAAGACAGAGTTCACATAGATCATCACTCAGGAAAATTCCTGGGTAGAGAGAAATCATGTAAACCAGGTAAATGAGGTTTCATATGTGATAAGAGAAAAAAAAGCATAATTCAGAGAGCCAGGCCAGGTAAAGCAGAGCTCAGAAATCCAAGGAGTTAAGATGAACAAGTAAGCCAGTTGTTGGTTATGAAATATACAGGTGAGAGAATTGCATAATATTAGACAACCAAAATGATTGCAGTAGAGTTAATGCCTTTATGAACTTAACTTTATTCCCCAAGTTTAGGTCTTTCTATTATGACAATTCATTGCCCTGCCTTCAGTTAGGACTGACATGCTTATGTGGTCAAAGGCAAATACCACTATACTACCCTTTGACTGAGTTACCCCTGCCAAATCATGGACATATAAACTGGACACCTTTCTATACTTAGATTTTTTCCTTTTTTTTTGAAGGGGGGGAGGCAGGGTCAAGTGACTTGCCCAAGATCACACAGCTAGTAAGTGTTAAGTATTGGAGGCCATATTTGAACGCAGGTCCTCCTGACTCCAAGGCCAGTGCTCTATTCACTGCACCACCTAGCCACACGATATTTTTTCCTTTTTTATTTGGGAGATACTACAATATAATTAATTCAAGTTATCACTAGCTCAAAAGGCACCACCCTAGCTAAGTGGAAATCACTTAGTAAATTGACCTTCAGAAATTCCATCATCCTACCATAGGTCCTTCCATAGCATCAAAAGGATCAAGAGGCTTGATATTTAGTAAAAGGACAAAATTAATATCATAGTTTTAATATTGTTCTTCTTTTCTCTTCCTCAGGAACTACCACTGAAGCACTATCCAGTCAAGTCACTAGAATCAGTTTAGGTAAGTGATAGCCTTTTTTTCTTTGTCATATAATATAACACCCTTAAGCCATTGTTCTTTATGAGATATTTGTCATTGCCCTTGCTTATGGGATAGCAAACGATCACAGGAAAACACTTAACCTTCCCAAGAATTTCCCTAGAAGAAATCTAAAGAGAGGGCTTCTATTGTCTTCATGTTATCATAGATTGGTCCTTACAAATACTCAGATAATAAGTTAGATTCACATCCTTTTTCCTTCCAGACACCAGTGGGCAAACATTGGACACAATTTTTACATTGGGAAATCTTCAGATGAGTAAATCAATAGGCAAGTCGTGCATCTGTGACTCAGATGCCCACTGTCTACATTTGCTTGTCTTCTGTGGCCATGGTAGTAGTAGCATGCAGTCAAATTATGAAAAAACAGAGGAAGTGAGCAGCCAATAGCCCTCTTGTTTTTTCGTCAAATCGAAGAGAGTAGTGTTCCTGAAGTTGGTGTAATGGCCACTGGACTTATCCCAGCAACCAAGTTGTTGGTGCCTTCTGAAATTATCCAAACAGTGACCTTCCTTTGGACTAATAGGACAATAATAGCTTGGTTCTTGACAATGCTCTGCTCTTTTTGCAAGTATTAGTAGTCCAGTGTCAGGCACATCTCTTAATCCTGGAAATCCCAGCAAATGTAATGCAGCAATAGCACCACCAGCCTTCCAGTCACTCAGGCTTGCATATTAAATGCTATCCTTGACTCCTTATTCTCAAACACCCTGTATCCAATCTGTTGACAAGACCTATTGATTTTACTGTCATGGCATCTCCCAGTATATGCCCCTTTTCCTTTTCTATATTGCCAATACCTTGGTGTAGGCTCTCATCAATGAATGACTGGACTGTTATAATAGCTTACTGGTTACTCTCCAGGTAACATATTTTCCCCTTCTAATCAGTTCTCCACATAACTATCAAAATGATTTTTTCTAAAGTGCATATCAGACTGTGGCAACTCTCTACTCAATACATTCTAGTGGTTCCCTATCACTTGGATGAGCAAATATGAAATCCTCTATTTAACATTCAAAGACTTTAATAAAAATGGTCCCCACTCCACCCTCACCTCCATATTTTTTCAGACTTCTTATAACTTATACTATCATTTCCCCCCACATATTCTACAATCCAGCAACATCAAACTTCTTCCTATTTCAAAAACCAGACTTGGGGTATTTTCACAGCTTGTCCCCTGTGCCTGGAATTTTATCCCACTTCATTAATGCCTCCTGGCTTCCCTGGCTAAATAGTAGTTCTGCCTAAAATCTTACCTGTTAAAGGAAACGTTTCCTGATCTACCAAATTTCTAGTGCCTTTAGTCAATCGATTACTTCCCAATTATTGTGTATACAACTTGTTTGAACATAGTTGTTAGCATACTCTTGGCTCCATGAGATTGTGAACTCCTTGTGAGATGGAACTATTTTTTTTTACATTCTTTGCAACCCCAGCCCTTCCTAGCACATAGGAGACCCTTATTAAATATTTGTTGACCCTCCATAAACCTTTACATCTTTATTTTATTACTTTGTCAAGACACTTCCCCCATAGGAGGATATAATCCATATATTTTAATTTGACCACAAACACAGGTGAAAACTGCAAGATGTTCACCCTTGCATCATATTATAGTAATTAAGAAATGTTCTAGTATCAATCTATTATTTAATAGATTTAGTGTTGCATTTACAAAACCTAATTATTATAGAAATCTGCAATAAAAAGGAAAAAGAGAGAAACAGTTCTAAAAATGTCATGCAACATAAAAGGGGAGGAAAATCTCTTAGCTCTGTTTTATTTCTAGACATGAGTTATATCTGACAATCAATCCTTTAGAATAAAAAACGAGGTTCAAGAATATTCATGTAGAAAATTTCCTTTAATAATAGGAAATAGCACAATGTGGAAATGAAGTAAATAGCATTTTACATTGGTCATGCAAAAGTCATTCCCAAAATTTTTCATAAGCACAGAACATCCACCTTTAGGAGTCCTGAGACTAAAGCATGAGAAATTTTTGATAATTAGATTCAAGACAATGTATAAAAATAAATTTGTAATCAAAACAAAAAAATAAAAAAAATTCAGAACCAGCAATTTTACCCACAAATACCAAAAATTAACTGACCACAAATTTGGGATTGAATAACTTTCCTATTGTTTCCTTAAGAGTAAATATTTCATTTCTTTAACTTATAAAAAAAATTGACCATATTCAAAAGTCGATGATGGTTCACTTATAATGAATATAAAGAAGACACAACTTCAAATCTCCCCATAATCTCTTGTTGTTGCTTTGCAATGGAAAAGCATCTCCCTCTGCTCATGGGGTGATCTGCAAATCCTTCGACAGAAAAATTCTCCTTTGCTAGATCTCCTTTCTACAAACGAGAAAAAACTCTAGAAATTCACCATAGAACACACCATCTCATGGTCCACAAAAGCAGAATTATCAACCTTGTTGGACCTGACATGCGGCCTGCAAGGCAATCAAAGGAGAGCCTTGTCATGGGGCCAACATTAATTTGCTTCCTTAACTAAGAAGAGGTCCCTAAGAAAATTCTGAAAATACCAAGCAAGCTAATGGCTCCAGGATGCCATTGCTCCTCCATCAAATATTGCCAGCTGTGCTCCTTTTGTTCCTCAACTCAGGTCGTGACTGGGACCTTCTTATCAAGAGCTCTAGGAATGGAGACAGCTCCATACACTCAGCCTGGGATGCATCCCTGCAGTCCTCGGCACATCCCTTCCTAGCAAACAGCTCCTTCGTCACAGAATTCCCTTACATTCTCATTTCCTAACAGTCGCATTGTCATTTCTTCTCCACCTAGAAACAGTCACATCCACAGGAACCATTGGGACATCCAGAGCTGAAACCAGCCAAACGGGAAGATCTGTCTCTGGCAGCAGCAGCTCCAGTGAAGTCACTCAAAGTGAGTGGTTTATAGAGGATCTTCTCGTCTTTGCTACGCCCTCCCTATTCACGGACTAATTTTGGATAGAGAGGAAGGTCCACAGCCAGCCTCTCTGGAGAAATTTCCAAATCCTTTCTGCATCATTGGCTTTCCATGTTGCCATTGATTGCTTTACGCGAAGGAGAAGAACGGCCAATGACGCCATGGCAGCAAGGTGACAAAAGGGGAACCACATTGCCCTTGACTGGCAGCCATATGCTAAGAGGAAGGAGCCACATGGTGTCCCATATTTCCATTCCAAAGACGATTCTCGGGTGGCCTGCCTCTGTTTTCAGGCCACATGGCACTGATTTTCGTTGGCAGCTGCATTAGCATTTCCCAACTTTGCTAGGAAGGTTCCCAATTGATAACAGAAAGTAAGAGCAGCTGGTGTCACGTCCCATTTCCAAAGATATTTTCCAAGCTCACAAGACTGCTTTGACCTATTTTCCCATCCTTATTCCTCTGCTTTGGATTTCGCAACCTTCCATCCCTCCATAAGAGATTTCCATCCCAATATACTTGACCACATCTACTCTTCCTATGTGACCAAGAAAATTCTCCAATGTCCAAACATGTCTTTTCAGACAGGAAACACACTGGACTCACAGAACACAAGAACACAAGCTCATCGCAAAAGACACACACACACAATCACACGCACACAAGCATCGAGACGAGCACACCCAAATTCACATGCAGGCCATGTCAGTCACACAGGCATATGAGCCATGCACATGTCATAGAGGACACCTTCAATGCTGAGCTGTCTTATGATCTAAGGACCAAGGTCTCTTTGGGCCTGGAAGGCAATTTGCACTCCTTCGGAGGTATATCTCGCCCCTGGAGCCAGATGACTGCCAAGGGACAAGGCAGACTCTGGAAACGGCACAGGCCTCCCTCACTTCTATGCAGCTCATTGGCATGTCATGGCATCACCTCCCTGAGGTCTTAAGCCCCTTTCACACAGAAAGACAAACTTAAGAGCCCTGAATGCCATCATCCATCGGTCTGTCTCTGCCACATTGATCCAAATGCTTGCAAGCACAAGTGCAACAGCAGGGTCACAGAAGACAGTCCTAGACTTGCCAACCACAGTGCTGCTGGAAGGATCCAATCAGCATCCTCCCTCTTGTGTTCACCAGCCATGCATATGAATAGGCAACAGGGAGGGCCACATGGCTAAGAAAGCCCAGCACCAGGAGAATCAGGGAGTGGAGGAAACTAATCAGACTTCTGAGATAACCACCTCTTTCCAGAAAGTTTTCTGTCCTACAGCTCACCATTGCATGCGAACTGAATCCATATCTGACTGTCCCATTTACCTTGGTTGCAGAAGCAAGCCTGACTACCACAGCCAGTGGCACTAAGAGAGCTGAAAGCACCACCATGGGCAGATCAGCAACTGGGAGCAGCAATTCCTCTCCAGGCACCGAAGGTGAGTGGCATTTTCACTTGCCAGGGTCCTTCTGCATGAAGCCGACATCAGATGGCCATTGCCAGGCTTCCTTCTCTTGCCGTTCTAAAATGCATGGAGCTGCTAGGCTTTCCTGTCTCTTTCCTGACAAACCAAGGTGCCTCTGCGGCAACAGCTGTGCACTAGAAAGACAGCTCCTGCCTTGTCCTTTGCAAAGGCAGGCAAGCCAGCGTCCAGGGGCTCCCATTTCCCCCTTGGCTCAGAGAAGGCAAGAGCAGACAAGCTTGCAAAGGGAACTTCCCTGATTTCCCACCAGTCATTCTGGCTCTTGGTCCTCTGAGAGCACAACAGCCTTGACCTTTCTTCCCCTCTCTACTGCAGGGCTGAGCAGTGAAAAGAATCTGCCCTGCGGGAATGCGACTAAGGGCATATTCTCCTCCTCTTGGCCAAGAGGCTCCCATGGCTGCATGTCCCTTCTGCACTTACTCTTCTCCTTCCACATTGGCTTCTTGCCTCTTGCTCTGGCTTGGCTCTAGAGTACCATCTCCCTCTCCCTCATGGGAAGCTCTCTGCCCATCCATCCCTGCACACCACACAAAATCTCTCCCTTGCCAGTTCCCTGTGTTCACAAAGAGAAAACTCTCTGGATATCAACTAGAAACTACCTTCTCGTGGTCCTCAGAGGCCAAAGCGCTAAAGGTCTTTGCATCCGACATGAGGCCTGCAAAGCAATCGAAGGGGGGCCATGTCATGGGGCCACCATGCATTTGCTTCCGTAACTAAGAACATGTCACTAAGAGCCTTCTGCAAATCCCTGGACCTTTAGTGGCTCCAGGATGCCATTGCTCCTCCAGCAAGTATTGGCAGCTCTGCTCCTTTTCTTCCTCCACCCAGGCCGTGACTGGGACCTCTTTCTTCTCCAGAGCTCTAGCAATGGAGACAGCTCCATACACTCAGCCCGGGATGCATCCCTGCACTCCTCGGCACATCCCTTCCTAGCAAACAGCTCCTTCGTCACAGGATGCCCTTACATTCTCATCACCTAACAGCCACATTGTCATTTCTTCTCCACCTAGAAGGAGTCACGTCGACAGGAGCCATTGGTACATCGACAGATGAAACGAGCCGCACGGGAAGATCTGTCTTGGGCAGCAGCAGTGCCACTGCACTCACTCAAGGTGGGGAGTTTAATGGAGGATCTTCTAGCCTTTGCTATGTCCTGGTCAAAGGTGAGTTTTGGAGAGACACTGAGGTGCACAGCCGCCCTCTCTGGAGGCATGGTCCAATCCTTTCAGCATCGTTGGCTTTCCGCGTGGCCATGACTTGCTGTCAACAAAGGAGCAGACCAACCATTGACGCCAAGGCACAAAGTGACAACAGGGTGACCACTTTGCACTCATCTCGCCAGCCATAGGCTAGGAGGAAGGAGCCCCCTGGTGTCCCAGCTTTCCATTCCAAAGGCCTTCGTCGCCTGGCCTGCCTCTGCTTTCAGCCCACTGACCATCGACTTTCTCCTGCTGCTCCTTTCTGCTCCATTAGCCTTTCCCAACTTTACTAGGAAAATTGCCCCATGGTTAGGAGCAAGGAAAAGGGGCTTGTGCCTGTTGAGTCTTCGTAAGATGTATTCCCAGCTGACTCGACTTCTATGACCCATTTCACCATTCTTCCTCTTCCCCTTTGCATGTCCCATTCTTCCCTCCCTCCATAGGAGATTTCCATTCCAATATATTGGTCCACATCCACTCTTCCTATGTGACCAAGAAAATTCTCCGATGTCCAAACTTCTCTTTTCAGACAGGAAACACACTGGACTCATACGACACATGAACACGAGCTCATCACAAAAGACACACACACACACACACACGCACACAAGCATCAAGGCGAGCACACCCAAATTCATATGCAGGCCATGTCAGTCTCTCAGGCATATGAGCAATACACATGTCGTAGAGCATGCCCTTATACCGAGGGGTCTCACGATCCAAGGACCAAGGTCTCCTTGGGCCTGGAAGTCAATCTGTAGTCCTTTGGAGCTATATCTCGCCCCTGGACCTAGATGCCTGCCAAGGGACAAGGCAGACTCAGGAAACGGCACAGGCCTCCCTGAATTCTATGCATCTCGTTGGCATGTCATGGCATCACCTCCCTGCAGTCATGAGCCCCTATCAGACAGAAAGACAAACTTAAGAGCCCTGAATGCCATCATCCATCAGTCTGTCTCTCCAATATTGATCATAATGCTTGCAGGCGCAATTGCAACAGCAGGGTCACAGAAGACAATCCTTGACTTGCCAACCAGAAGGCTGCTGGAAGGATCCAATCAGCATCTTCCCTCTGGTGTTCACAGCCATTCATATGAATAGGCAATAGGAAGGGCCACATGGCTAAGAAAGCCAAGTACCAGGAGAATCAGGAAGTGGAGGAAACTCATCTGACTTCTGATATAACCACCTTTTCCAGAAAGTTGTCTTCCCTCCAGCTAACCATTGCATGCACACTGCCTCCATGTCTGACTTTCATTTCACTTGGTCGCAGAAGCAAGCCTGACTTCCACAGCCAGTGGTGCTACCAGAGCTGACAGCACCACCAAGGGCAGATCAGCAACTGGGAGCAGCAATTCCTCTCCAGGCACCGAAGGTGAGTGGCATTTCCACTTGCCAGGGTCCTGCTGCCCGAAGCTGACGTCAGGTGGCCATTGCCAGGCTTCCATCTCTTGCCCTTCTAAAATGCATGGAGCTCTTAGGCTTTCCTGCCTCTTTCCTGGCAAACCAAGGTGCCTCCGCGGCAACAGCTGTGCACTAGAAAGACG
>NW_027186304.1:0-77479 GCF_028583685.1 Petaurus breviceps papuanus
CCCCAACCCGACCTCCCGATCTGCGTCCTCCGCGTTTCCAAGAAGAGCATCGCTCTCGGCCAATGAACGACCAGCGCGCGGGGCGGCAGAGAGATCACGTGGCAGGTGGGCGTGCTCAGGGCTCCCCGAGACCTGAGTGACAGGGTCAGCGGCCAACCGGAGCGCCGTGTCCTCCCCACCTTTTCAGGGGCCCGCCCCTTCTGGACCGACCTGGGGAGTCGGGAGAATGTCCAGGGTCAGAGTCCGGGGAGCCTAGGGCCGCGCCGCAGCATCTCTCCGTGGGCCGCGATGGCGGAGCAGTCGGAAGGGAAGGTGAAGTACTACACGCTGGAGGAGATCCAGAAGCACAACCACAGCAAGAGCACCTGGCTCATCCTGCACTACAAAGTCTACGATCTGACCAAGTTCCTGGAGGAGGTGAGCTGCCCGCGGCTCGGGGCCGCCCGCGGCTGCCGCCCTGCTCGTGTGGCTGAGGCGGGCAGCCCGAGCGGGGCAGGGAGGGGGCGTCCCTCTCCCATCACTCTCGCCCTGGGCTGAAAGGAAATGGGGGGCGATGGGAGGCCCTCCCTCTGTCACCGCCGAAGAGGCGCTTCTCGGTGCGCGTGGGATTTCCGCGTCGCGTCTGCAATTGCCGACGAAAAGTTTGAAAGGTCTTTTAGGTCCCGGGGGGATTCGGAGCCTCGGGTGGGAGACCCCGCCCCAGGAACTCGCCAAACCCGTCCCTGTGCGGGTTGGGCTGGGCTTTCTTCTCTTTTTTTTTTGGCACCTTTTCCACTCGAGCTTAATTCGGGAGCAGAAGCTCCTCTGGTGTCGCCTCCCTAGGAAAGAGCAGGGCAGATTAGGGGACGCGTAAAAGGGCCTGGTGCCTCTCGAGGGCGGGCGTCATCTCATCCCGAGGCTCGTTGTCCGCCGTGTCCGGGACCCAGGGTTGTCAGCATCTCCTAGGGGGTAGGGGGGGGGTCGGCTTCCAGAGCTCGGGAGAGGAGAGCTTCCTCGCGTGGTGAGGGCGGTGACGCGTCTCCGCTTAGACTGTGACCCCTTCGACTGTAGCCCTGAAAGGGCGGGGCTCCACCTGTGCAGGGCCGCACACGGAGCGTGCTGGAGATGGTGACGCGTCTCCGCTTTATAACCTGCAGGAACATCCCTTTGCTGTATGTGTAGGACACAGACTGTAATCGCCACCTGTGCAGGGCCGCACACGGAGCGTGCTGTGACCGGACCAGCTGATGGTTGCGCTCGGACCCTTCCCGCAGAGCAGCAGCAATGCTCAGTGTCTGTACAGGACCCCACGCGCGCCGTCCGTCCTCCGCACGGTCCGGCGTCGGGCTTGGGCTAGGTCTCTGGCGCGGGAGGCCGGGTCGGAGCTCATGTCTTCCTGACTCCAAATGTAGCACTTTGTCTGCGGGAGCGTCCAGATAACAGTAACTCCCAAGTCTGAAAGTGTCAATTACTGACGGGAGTCTTTGTCTTGGGATACAATTCGCTTACATTAACTAGACAGGCACGTTACACAGCACTCTGAAATCTTGGATGAGCACAGCTAGCTCTGTATTCGGTTAAACTTACGAAAGTAAGTAACCACTTTGTCTTAGTTTATATAAAGAACATTTCCCTGTCGTGAGTTTGACACCCAGTGGTAAACCCTTTACTTCATAGCATATCTGACTCAACATCCAATGTAATGAGGAGATAAATGAATGTGTCCTGATAGAATTAAAACTCTGCAAGAAGCAGTGTAAGTTTTGAGGTCTGCTCTTCTACATAGAAGAGGAGGCATCGCTTAGTCAAATACTTGGATTCCTTCAGTGATGTTAACAGCCAGCAATTTAAGGTTGGAAAAGCACTTTACAAATATTAACTCGATTTTTCCCTCAGAACAACTTAGCGAGGGAGCTGCTATGATTATGTCCGTTTTACAAGTGAGAAATAAAGAAATTTGCCCAGAATCATAGAACGGGGTAAGTATCTGAAACGAGATCAGAATTTAGGACTTCCAGACTCCAGGTTGAACATCCTATCCACTACCATTTCACTTCAAACCATCATAAGAACAAAGGAGTTGTTATTATTCCCAGTTAGATTACTCTCTGGCTTAACTGCCCCAAATACCTGTTTGCGATAACCTCTTTTTCTTCTTCTCTAATCATTTATATTATTTAGATTTGAATTTTATTTTTCTTAAAAATTATATTTCTCTTTTTCTTTTATTATTATATTATTTTTCTTCTGAAGTCCTTTTCTTCATTTGGAATAATAATGATAAGAAGCATTAACATTTTCGAAGTGCTTTACATATGTTAATTTGTTTGATCCTCACAAAATCCTTGTGATATTGGTGCTATTATCCCATTTTATAGATAAGGAAACTAGTTAGAAGCTAAGTCCAGGGTCACACAGCTAGGGTAAGTGTCTGCCTCCTGCTGCTTGGGTCTTCTGACTCCCCTGGGCCACTGGACTAATTCATAGTGATCTAGAAAGAGTTAAATTCAGGAAAAGCTGGGTTCAAATATTGCCTTTAATACTTATTATTTGGGTGACTTGTGGGCGAGTCACTTAAACCTCACTGAGCTTCAGTCTTCTTTTCTGTGAAATGAGGGGCTTGAAGTAGGTGGCCTGTGAGTTTCCTTCCAGCCTCGAGTCTATGACTGAGAATGTACATTTTGTAAGGTTTTCATTTAAAAAATCAATTTACTCAAGCAAAGTGAGGTAAAAAGTGTTAATAGATAGTCAGAAAAATGCAAGCCTAAACAGTTTTCCATATAACCTATGTAATTTGTAAAGTGATTTACTTAAATTCTTCAAGAGTTTGTGATTTGATACAGATAGGTTCCCCTGCCACCTATGTAGTTGCAACTCCTGTGTTCCACCTGATGATGAGATTGTATATGGATAACAGACATAACATCATTGACCAGTATTCAGTCATTCCAGCTAGATGATACTTACTGGATCTTATGCTCTGCTAGAATAGCCAAATCAGATATTTAGAGCTGAAAGAGACCTTAGTAATCCATTGAGTCCAGTCCTCTAATTTTACACATGAGAAAGGAAGTGGTCTGACTATTCCTGGTACCTGGAACTCTCCCTCATCTCCCCCTCCTGAAATTTGACTCCCTTCAAGTCCAAGGTGAGGTCCCGACTTCTAGAGAACCCTTTACCTTCTCCTTAATTGTTTGCAGGTTGTCTTAATCACTAATATGTGAGTTCCCTGAGAGCAGGGACTATTTGTTGCCTTTCTTTTGTATTTCCATTGCTTAGTATAGTGCCTGGCACATACATATTAGGCTCTTAATAAATATTTGACAAAATGAGTAAAGTTCTTTAGACTCCAAAGCCAGCGTTCTTTCTGTTGCAAAGTAATAGATTAAAAGGATTATTTTAAATTCTGTATCACTAAAATCTCTTGCTGCCATACCAAACCTACCAAATAATTTTTTCTCTAAAAACTTTTTAGCATTCCTTTTCAAGGGAAATTACTCAGGGAGGTGACAAAGGGAAGAAAACAAAGACCTCCTTTAAATGTCATCACAGTCTCTTTCTGAGATTCCTCTTTAAAAGGCTACAGAGACAAGGGTATTAAACAAAAGTCCTCTGAGGTAAAGAACAAACTGTTCTTTGAAAGATGAGCTAAAAACAAGTTTTCTTTAAACAAGTTTTCTTTCTCTGCTTACCCCAGTAATTTCATTGCTTTCTATTTGAAAGTATATTGTAGAGAATTCTCAAGCAAATTGAAATAAACTCTTTTTTCATTCTTAAAGGCTTTACTGATACTTGATCATTAAAAAGAAGTAGTTCTAGAATTAGCTTTTGTGTGGTGTTTCACAATTTATTTCTCCTGATAGAATGCAGAATGTTGACTGCTTCCAGGATCTTAAGCAGCTTTTTGTGTGCTTCCTGTCATTTGTGTTGTATACATCTTCTTCCTCCCTTTGTTATACTCGTTTATTATTTGAACATGAGCTCAGCTAAGTACAAGCAGCCATAGAACACAAAGAATTTTATACTGTTGAGGACCTTAAAGTTGTAATCATAAGCTTTACACATACCACAAGAACCACTTAAGCATTCAGCTTTGTGGGACTGATTGTAATACAATAAAAAGTGAAAGAATTAGCTAATTCTTTGCTGTAATTTTTGTGTTTATCAACATGTTATCTCTTGCTCATGAAATTAAACTTGTTTCCAGTAGCCACTGTACCAAGTCCAGCTTTTCCTGTCATGTCTCCACCTGTTTTCTATTAACTTCCAATATGTACCCTTTATTCTAATAAAGCTGTTCTTAATCACTGTTAGCTTTTGAACATCTAACTCATTCTCATCCTGTGCTTTTTTTTTTTAGAAAAAAATTAATACCATACTCTGCAATTTAGGCACAAATGTGCCAGAAACAATTCTTAGTAATTTATCATTATCCTAAATTCAAACATTTTCTGTTTGAGAGAGAGATGTTTAAACAGCAAAATCCCCTCTTGCCCTCAGACATGTGTCTAACACGTCAATTTGAAATAACATTTATAGGAATTTTGAACAAGGAAAAGGTCATAATATGATAAAATGCCATTTTTGGTTAATAGTCTCCATGTAATAAAACGTTAGTCGATTAATCTCCTAAAGCTAGTCAGTTCCTTTTTTACCTGCCATTTCAAGGATTCTCCTGATGTGATCAAAGAGATCTCTTTGTGATCAATATTCTAATCACTTCAGAATGGGGAATGAGAGCATGTCTCCTATGTGTAACTAGATAAGACTTTTTCCTTATCAATTTGGGTACTACCATTAATCCATTTTCAGTTAGGTGGCAGTGGATAGAGCACTGGGCTTGGAGTCAGGAATACTTGAGTTCAATCTAGACATTAGCTGAATGACCCAGGGCAAACCATTTAATCCATGTTTGCCTCAGTTTTCTCATCTGTAAAATAAGGATGATGCACCTGCCTGTCAGGGTTGTTAGGAGGAACAAATGGATTGATGATGGTAAAGTACATAGCCTATCATTAAGAGCCACATAAATGTTAGCTACTAGGAACCTTAGCCTTTGTTCTTGACCTTTTTACATACTTTTCCTACTGGGAAAAGTCAGGAAAGGACTTTAAACTTGAGAAATATTGTTATTTCTTAACGTTTTCAGTTGGACTTTAAAGAGGCTTTTAATTAGCTTCCTTACTTTTCTGTGCTTCGCTTGTAATTCTCTCTTTTATGCTGTCCTCTTATTCACATCCTAACTCATTTTTCAGGGCCCTCCACAAATACACACATGAACTGCTAGAGTTGTGAGGACTCTTGAAGATCATCCAATCTCACAACCTCTTTTATGCTTTCCTCTAAATCACATGGTAGAAACACAAACACTATTGATAGCAAAACTAGGGCATCAAAAAGAAGTTTATTGAGGAGAAATCCAGAGGAATTGAACACTTCTGGCCAGAAGTGGACTCCTCCTTTCTTTGGGAAGGAGGAATGGGGGATACAAGAGTGCAGACACTCCCTTTGGAGGATGGATGAGCTAGTTCTCGTTCCCTTCAGGGTTCCGTTTTCCCACGTGCCCCTCCCGTTAATCGTACATTATTGCTAATGAGGCTCTAATTCTATGCTGGACGCGTCGGATAATATACATGAAGTTTATTAAGCATGCGCAGTAGTAACTCTCGAATACTCAGTCGTTAACCCCTCACTAGTTTAGATCAGACCTGTCCTTATCTTTGCCTAAGAGTCTCAAGGCTGCTGTCAGCTTTCTGATTGGTTGGGTCCACCTGCTCTCTGCTAACTCTAGTAAGTTTAGCAATTCTGTAGAAACCCAACTGCAACTGTTTCTCACAATTTATTATCAATAGTCTTTAGTAGTTTTTAGCAGTTCTGTGGAAACGACCCTTTGCTATCTCTCACACACATCTTGCTCGTTTTTCAGGATCCACCCCAGGTGCACACATGAACTTAGAGTTGTGAGGAACATTGAAGGTCATCCAATCTCACAGCCTCTTCCTACAGACGAGGAAATTCACAGGCCCGGAAGCCTATGCTCACAGCCTCATGTATAGTGTTCATAAAATCGCCAGCTGCTCTAGTCTGTGCCAACGTAGGTACCCCACCTTGGTGTCTCTCCCTTCTCTGCTTCTGCTGGCCATTTCTGCTTTGAGATACATCATTTTAAATATTTCCTTTTCAAAGTTCCCTAGGACTAAACACTTGATCCTTCTGGAATACTTCTCCCTTGTAATAGGCAGCAACAGAGTTTATTGGACATCTCATGCTGGGAAACTGAGTAATGTTTGGTTTGCCCTTGTGTTGGTGGCCAGATAGGGCCCTGTCTTTGGGTAATGACTTCCCTTTCTGCTTTTTTGTCTCTTACTATGTACTACTATCTGTCTTGACCAATGTTAGCTCCTCATTGGACTCGCTACCCTCTCACACTGTCTTTGATTTATCCTTTATGCCACTGCTAAAGTTATCTATTCTGTTGCTTTGATCCTGTTACCCATCTCTTTTAAAGGTTGGTGACTGCCTGTTGTATGTACTGTTTAATTTTGAAAAATAGCTCCTTAACCCAGTCCTACCTTTCAAAAGTAGTGAGTTAGTCTTGCAAAGATTAGCTTTGTCTCCTACAACCCCCACCAACTCACATGTTTTTTTTTTTCTTCTTTAAAAAGAAATTTTATCCTCTTCAAGTTTGAAGAAGATTAATGAGAGAAGAGCTGGCTGCTTTCTTTGCCCTGCCTGACTGGAACCTCTAGGTTTCTCCTCTATTTTTTTCCCTCAGTTATGGAAAGATCTACCTATCCCTAGAATATACTTGTATTTGACTTGCATGTGACCTGTTCATTTCATGGAGTTATGAAGTATTAGAGCTGGAAGAGATCTTTTAGAATATCTAGTCCAGTCCCCCTCATTTTATAGAAGAAGAACCTGAGATTCAGTGACTTGCCAAATATCACACTTCTGGTATATGACGGAGCCAGGGCCTGATCCTAGGTCATACTGTGCTGTGTAGTTTTTGTTCTTTTATACATGCCATTACTCTGTAGGCATGCTCATGCTAATGTGTCCATTTTTAAGTACAAGCTTCAAATTGTTTAGTGCCATGCAAAATTTGGTGTTCATTTAGTACTTTTGATTAATGATATATGTCCCTCCAGATCATGTTGAAAGCATGGGGTGGTTGGAGAAAAGCCACCTCCTCCCATTAAGGATGCTAACTGTTTATTGGGAGCTCTTTGAGGGATCTCTTCCTTAATGGAATAATAAACCAAAGAAAGTATTCAGAGAGTGGACTAGCAGCCAGAGATCTGTCCACTAGTGAACAAGAATTGGATTGGAAAACAGGAATTGGATGTGTAACTTTCTGTAGGAGTCAAGAGAATGATCAAATCATGGGCAGTGGTGCATTCCCCCTTCTGTCTTTAAATATAGGCATTTTTGCATCATGAGATTGAATTGGAGTCTAATAATACCAAAATAAACACATTTAGGAAGATAAAAGTTTTGTGTTTTATTTTGTTTTCAAAGAAGAAAAGCAGAAATTTGAGTGAAGCACTGCCCATTCTTAATAACACTTTAAATAGCAGCAAGGTTTTGATTACTCATGGATGCTTAATAAAAGGAAGATTATGAGCTTCATTGTCTAAATATTTCACCTTTGGACTCAGGACATGAAATTGAACCTAGGTTTCTTTATTTTGTGCTTGCGAAACTTAGTTTTTTTTTCCTGTATCTTATTACATTGTTATCTGAGCTAATACCTGCAGGATTTTGAAGGATAATTACTTGAAATTAAAGCTTGTGTTATTTAGGCCAACAAAAAATTGATTATGGTTTAGTTTTTCTCTTCTCTGTAAGTTTGTAAATTTGTACAATTCTGAGAAACTTAATTAAAAAGTATCACATAATAACAATAATAGCTGATAGGTGCCATGTATTGTGCTAATTGCTTTACAAAAATCTCATTAGATTGTGAAAAATGATGGGTACATTAGCTTTTTACTTTTGATTCCAAGGTTTCTCACCTGTGTGTTACATTTGGCAAGTCACTTAGCTTTCCTGAGTTTCCATTTACTCATCTGTAAAATGAGGATGTTGGTCTCTGAGGACTCTTGCTCTACATCTGTGAGCTTCTTGAATCATGAAAAAGATTTTGCCTTTATAGGATGGCAAGGCCTATTTTCTTGTTCATTTTTTTTCCAAAAATGTAATTAATCAATTTTTAGTTTTCAACATTCATTTCCATAAGATTTTGAGTTTTGAATTTTCGCCCTCACTCTCTTCTTCCCCTTCCCCAAGATGATGAGCAATCTTTTATAGGCTTTACTTACACATTCATACGAAACATTTTCACTTTAGTCATGATGTAAAGAAGAATTAGAACTAATGGGAGGAACCACAAGAAAGAAGAAACAAAACAAAACAACAAAAGAAAGGAGAGTGAATAGTATGCTTCCATCTGCATTCAGACTCCAAAGTTCTTTCTCTAGGTGTGGATAGCATTTTCCATCATGAATCTGTAGGAGCTGTCTTAAATGCCTGCATTGCTGAGAAGAGCTAAGTCTGTCAAAGCTAGTCATCACACAATGTGACTGTTACTGAGCACCATATTCTCCTGGTTCTGCTCATTTCATTCTGCATCGGTTCATATAAATCCTTCCAGGTTTTTCTGCAGTCTGCCTGCTCATCATTTCTTATAGTGCAATAGTATTCCATTACATTCATATACCACAGCTTATTCAGTCATTCCCCAATGGATGGACATCTTGTCAATTTCCAATTCTTTGACACCACAAAAAAGCTGCTATAAATATTTTTGTACATGTGGAACCTTTTCCCATTTTTATGAACTCTTTGGGATACAGGCGTAGAAGTGGAATTGCTGGGCATGCACAATTTTATAACCCTTTGGACATTTGCTCTGTTAATCCAAATTGCTCTCCATAGTGATTGGATCAGTTCACAACTCCACCAACGATGTTTTAGTGTTCCAATTTTCACACATATTCTCTAATATTTATCATTTGCTTCTTTTGTCATGTTAGCCAATATGATAGGTGTGATGTGGTACATCAGAGTCATTTTGATTTGCATTTCTCTAATAAATAGTGATTTAGAGCATTTTTAATATGACTATAAATAGCTTTTTTTTTTCTTTTTTTGCTTTTTTGGAGGGAGGGAAGGTAGGGCAATTGGGGTTAAGTGACTTGCCCAAGATCACACGGCTAGTTTTGTGTTAAGTGTCTGAGGCTGGATTTGAACTCAGGTCCTCCTGACTCCAGGGCCAGTGCTCTATTCACTGTGCCACCTAGCCGCCCCTATAATAGCTTTAATTTCTTCTTCTGAAAACTACCTGCTCATATCCTTTGACTATTTATCAATTGGGGAATGATTTGTATTCTTATAAATTTGACTCAGTTCTCTATGTGGTTTAGAAATGAGGCCTTTATCAGAGACACTGGTTGTAAAATTGTCTCCCAGTTTTCTGCTTTCTTTCTATTGTTGTTTGTATTGGCTTTGTGCAAAACCTTTTCAATTTAACGTAATCAAAATTATACATTTTGCATTTCATAATGTTCTCTTTCTCTTGTTTGATCATAAATTATTCCTTTCTCCATAGATCTGACAAGTAAACTATTCCTCGTTCTCCTAGTCTGCTTATAGTATCAGTCTTTATCGAGCACCCCAGAGTCCCCAGGGTGTCGCTGCCACCACAGGTTCTTAGATCTGCTTTGTTAAAGGAAAGCAACTCAAAATGGGTTCACAAGCTTACTTTAATCAGTCAAATATGTATCGTTTACCTAGTTCATGGGAAAGAGGTCAGCATCCCGAACTTCAGAGTATACAGACAGAATTATCAAGACAGAGAAACAGATCAAGTAGACAGGTTTCCATGCTGTCCAACCATTACATCCATACCAAACAACATCTGGGTTTTTCAAAGCTGGGGGGCTCTGGACAACGGCTTCCCATGGTTTCATCTGATCAAATCACAGAACACTTCTCAAAGTGAGCCCCAAAGCAAAGCCTCACATCAGGGATTATATAGCCTTCTCCTGGCTCAGAGAATGTAACCACCCTCTTGACCCACTGCCCAATCACACAGCATCAAGGTGTGGGCATTCCTGGAAACAAAGCCTCCTGCCACAGGCTCCATGTGACCACATTCAGCCTAGTAGGAGGAAGAGTATATTTTCAAATCAAGGAAGGTTCTCAAAGGGCCTAGGGGCAGTGAAGATCTTTAAATTTGCATTTCCATTACAGTCATGTATCCATTTTGACTTCATCATGGTATATGGTATAAGATGTTGTTCTGTGCTTAGTTTCTGACATACTATTTTCTAGTTTTCCCAGTTTTTGTTAAATAGTGAGTTTTTATCCTAGAAGCTACAGTCTTTGTATTTATCAAATATTAGATTACTATAGTCATTGACTTACTATAATCATTGTCTTGCATACCTAACCTATAACCAACAAATTTTTAAAATTTTTTAAATTATATAGTATTAATAATAGTATATATATTTAAACATTTGATTTTAAAACTTGGAATTCCAGATTCTTTCCCTTCTTCCCTTGTCACCCACCCTTACTGGGAAGATAAGCAGTTCAGTATAGGTTGTACATGTGTGGCTAATGCAAAACAATAACATAGTAGATATATTGTAAAAGACTGACTCTATTTCCCTCCCTCCTATCCCACCTCCCACTTGTTCTATTCTCTACTTTGATCCTGTCCCTTTTCAAAAGTGGTGCTTCCAACTTCCCTCCCCCCCAGCCTGCTCTCCCTTCTATCATCCCCCCTCTCATCCCCTTCTCCCCTACTCACCTGTAGGGTGAGATACCCTATTTAGAGTGTATTTCGTTCCCTCCCTGAGCCAAATTCATTGGAAATAAGGTTGACCCATTCCCTTTTGCCTTCCTATTCTTCCACTCCATTGTGACCATTTTCCCTTTCCTCTTCTATATGAGATAGTTTACCCCATTCTGTCTCTCCCCATCTCCTCTCATTATATTCCCCTCTCACCTCTTAATTTCACCTTTTAAGTATCATCCCTTCCTGTTAAATTGGTCCTGTGCCCTCTATGTATACCTGTAAACATATGCCCATAAACCCTGATATATATATGTATATACATATATATTCCCTTCAACTACTGAGAAAGGTTTCATAAGTTACAATTATTGTTTTTCCATGTAGGAATGTTAATAGTTCAACTTTGATAAGTTCCTTATGATTTCTTTTCCCTGTTTACCTTCTCATGCTTCTCTTGCTTCTTGTATCTGAATGTCAAATTTTCTATTCAACTCTGGTTTTTTCAACAAGAATTCTTAAAAGTCCTTTATTCCACTGAATGACCGTATCTTCCCCTGAAACATGATACTCAGTTTTCCTGGGTAGGTGACTCTTGGTTTTAATCCCAGTTCCTTTCACCTCCGGAATATCATATTCCAGGCCCCTCGATCCTTCAGTGTAGAAGCTGCCTGATTGTGTTTCTACAACATTCAAATTGTTTCTTCCTGGCTGCTTGTAATATTCTCTCCTTAATCTGGGAATTCCGGAACCTGGCTATAATATTCCTAGGAGTTTTCTTTTTGGGATCTTTTTAAGGAGGTGATTGGTGGATTCTTTTAACCTCTGTTTTGCCCTCTGGTTCTAAAACATCACGGCAGTTTTCTTTGAGAACTTCCTGGAGGATGGTTTCTAGGTTCTTACTTTGATCATGGCTTTCAGGTGTAGTCCAATAATTTTTAAATTATCTCTCCTGGATCTATTTTCCAGGTCAGTGGTTTTTCCCATGAGATATTTCACATTGCCTTCTATTCTTTCATTTGTTTGGATCTGTTTAACAGCATCTTGATTTCTCATAATGTCATTAGCTTCCATTTGCTCCAATCTAATTCTGAAGCAATGATTCTCCTCATTGAGTTGTTGAGATTCTTTTTCCACCTGGCAAATTTGGCTTTTTAAGGCATTCTTCTCCTCATTGCCTTTTTGAGCCTCTTTTGCCATTTGAGTAAGTCTGTTTTTTAAAGTTTTATTTTCCTCAATCAGGCTGTTGACTCTCATTTGATAATTTTCTTGCATCGTTCTCATTTCTCTTCCCAATTTTTCCTCCACTTCTCTTATCTGCTTCTTAAGGTCCTCTATGGCCTGTAACCAGCTCGTATTTTCCTTTGAAGCTTTTGGTGCAGGATTTCTGCCTTCACTGTCTTCCTCCTGTTCCATGCTTTGCTTCTTTTTGTCCCCAAAATAGGAGTCTAACGTTGAATCTTCTGTCTGCTTTGTTTCCTTTGCCTGGTCATGTTGCCCCTCAGTCACTTGACCCCTGGGTTTTTTGCCACAGTCGGACTCTGCCACCAGACGGGGAGCTTTCATCCCAAACGCTGGTGGTTTCTCAGCTGCCGGAGGTATTAGATGGGTGCCTTCTCTGAGGCCTCCACATGCTCTGGCAAGCTGGTCACACACCCCAGGACCTCCACCCTAGACTGCAATCCAGATCCAAGAAGGTTAAAGCAAGAGCGATTACCCCTCAGACTGGTGCTTGCTCCCCCTACACTCTCCAGGCCAGGAGCTGAAGCTGCCATGTGGGATTGGCTGTTCTCAGGGGCTTCTCACCCCGGGGGCAAAAGCCACACACTTGCACTTACTGGGTCCCAAAGTCCATACTGCACTTTGCACACTTTCACTTTGTCCTCCTCATTTATGTGTTGATAAATCTGGAAACGGCCACAGCTGCTGCTGATCTGGGGTCCCTCAGGCTTGTGGCTGGTCAGGCCCACCCTCAGGGTGGGGCTGGGCTGGGCTCCCAGAGCCATGCGCTGTGATTCCTGCTGTTCTGCCGGGCTGTCCTCAGTGGGAGGTTAGCTTCTCTGTGTCATTTTGTGGGTTCTGCTGCTCCAAAGTTTGTTTAGAGTCCCCTTTTTACAGGGATGGGGGAAGGTGGAAGCCAGAGCATCAGGGAGGTCCTGCTTCTATTCCGCCATCTTGACTCCACCTTTCTTGTTCATTTGTAAAAATTAGAACAGCAATTTTGCTTTTTTTTTTTTTGCTTTTTGGAGGGGGAAGGTAGAGCAATTGGGGTGAAGTGACTTGCCCAAGGTCACATTCCTAGTTTTGTGTTAAGTGTCTGAGACTGGATTTGAACTCAGGTCCTCCTGACTTCAGGGTGGGTGCTTTATTCACAGTGCCACCTAGCCATCCCAGAAAAGCAGTTTCTAAACACCAGTAATTCCTTTAGGGATTTTGTTTGTATTTGTTTCTGTCCTCAGCTTGTTGGACATTGAACTCTGATCCGGGCTGAGAGCTGTATTTGGTGACTTCTCTGGGTGTCACAAGCAGTATTCTCTCCCCTTCTTTCCCTCCCATCTTGATCTCCCTTCTTCCCACTTTACCCCATCTTCCTTCTCCTTCCTTCCTGTTTCACTCTTTTGTTTCATAATCTGTCCCCTTTTTTCCCTCTCACCTTCTATTTCCTCCTCCATTTTGGTAACAGCTGTTTTTATACTCGTGCTATTGAAACTGCTTTATTTCTTTATTTTATGGCTGTTCATGTGGTATAGGAACAGAGACCAGACACCAATCAAGATTGGTACAGATCACTATATAACTTGCACCAGGGGCATCTGGGAAATTGGAAGCTTTTAGGGTTCAGTTAATATAACAAGTGATCCTTACTGTATATATTTTAAAATAGCTTTGCTCTATTGTAACCCCTTAGAGTTGTAGTCTGGCTTTCACTTTCTGCTAAAACTGCTTTGTCAGAAGTCACAAATGAATTCTTTTAAAAGATAGCCTGGCGTTTGGTTCTCTGGCCCTACCCAGTTGTTGAAATGGGCCGTCTCTGCTTTAGACACTCCTCATATCTGGAATCTTCCTTGCTAGAAACATGCAGCTTCCTTGATGGTTCTCTGCTTACATCATTAGACTTAGGGAACTAAGTGATCATCCCTACTGAAGACTCCTCTCTTATCCATAAAACCTCTAGGTTTTTTTTAGGTTCCTGAGCTGTCCCAATACATGGAGTAACATGGACCCAGGGGTCTCTACCAGTGAATCAGGAACGACATCAAAAATTGATGTCACCAAGTGTCAAGTATGAGGGGGAAACCTCTCATAGTATCGTTGTAGATTTTCTGCCTCCTGCCACAGCCTGAAGGTTGTCATATTAGAGGCTCCAAATAACCCTATAACCCTCCTACATTCTTAACTTCCTAACAGTTGAGATTTAGAGTTGAAAGGAATTGTAGAGGGCATCTAGACCAAGCCCAGAATTTTTAGTGAAAACGATGGCAGAACCAGGTTTTGAACCTAATTTCACCCAATTTCAAATCCAGTGTTTTTAATATGGTATCAAATTATCCCCTTGAAGAGGAGTATTAACTTTTCCTTGCTCTCCATGTGTTTTGGAAGAAGGATCTTAAGTCTTTTGTCTGGGGGTGCTAGAGCAGAGGTTCTCCAAGTGCGGTCCATGCACCCCTGGGAGTCCCCAAGACCCTTGTAAGGTATTTGCAAAGACAAAACTATTTTCAGAATAATACTAAGAAATCATCTGCCTCTTAAGATAGTCTTCCCTTTTCCAACTACATATTTGTATGATGGTGAATTTTCTTCATATATTTCAACCAAAACAATGTATTGCAATAAATTGGATGCACAAATAGATATGTGAATCCAACTGTTAAACCAAAAATTAAAAAGATTTGCAAAAATTTGTACAACAGTGCCTTCCCACTAATTTTGTTTTGTAAATAGTTATTTTTCATAAGATGTTTTTTATATATTATAGGTTTATTGTTATTTTTAAGTGAATTAATATATATTTAAAATTATGTCATTTAGATTTTGAATACAGCAAATATTAATATTACTCACATAAAATAAAAACTCCTTGGATTCCTCAATTTTTAAGAGCATAAAAGGGTCCTCTTTCATTTTCAAATGAAGTGTTAATTGTAAAGAGACCCTTATACCAAAAATCTTGAGAACTGCTCTGCTATAATAACCTAACAGGTTAGGGAAGAGGAAAGACTTGATAGCTTATCTTCAAATATTGGAAGGACTGTATGGTAGAAAAAGCATTAGACCTAGGCCTCAGAGGGTTTAACAGTAGGGTAAAGATTATAGAGAGGCACATAGACAGGAAGGAAAGACTTGTTAACAATTAGAACAATGTCAGCCCTCAACTTTTGTGGGGATAAAGTTTCTAGAAAATGGTCTGAAAGTCAAAAAAGCAAATGTTGATACACTGATTCTATAAGAGATAGGAGGCTCAATTCCTTTGACCAGTAAAGACTATAATCTTTTTCTAGAGATTGATGAAAATATACTACTCCACATACAGTTCATCATAACAAAATCTTAATTCTGAGAATATGTACTTTTTCTAACATAGTAACCATGAAATAACACCGAAAGTGCAGTATGTAAAATTGGCTAACATGCAAAACATTTTTTCTCACCAGTAATTCCCTAGAATTCTGTGACCTTTTGTGCTAACATCTCAATAAAAATAATGAGTTCAGACAATATTCACTTTTCATCACTTAGGAAATGTACAGTATTTGTAACTTGCCCAGGGTAACACAAGATTCTCTACAAAGATTCTCAAAAGAATGGAACAGAGATAACTTTGATAAACCTCTTGTTAACATCAAGTGAATGATAAACAATGAAATGCCTTCCATGTGACAAGAACTATGCTAGTGGATGGGGATACCAAGGCAAAAGTGAAATCATTCTTCCCTCAGGGAGATACCTTTGTCACAGTCATGGAGAAGGTCAGATATGGACCCCAAGTCAAAGAGCATAGCTCTCTTGATGGTGGAATTCTCTAGGTGCTCTTCTTTGTGAATGACACACTGTTTGCATCAAGCTCCAGGACACTGCGTAACATTGCCATGGAGGTTTCATAATCACTTAAAAGAGTTTGGCTTAACTATCTACCCAGAAAAGCAACCTGGATGAAAAATGCCTATTCCCTGTACCAGGGACAGGCATAAGGACTGGGCCTGTGATTTCATTAGTGTAAGAAACTCCCTCTACTAGTGTAGGTCATTGCCTTCCATTCGACTTTATAGTTGTTAAAAGTTGCTTAGGACAGAGAGGATAGGTGAATTGCTAAGGGTCGTACAGCTAGTATGTGTGAGAGGTGAGTCATTTACTGAGGTCTTCATGTTATTACTGAAGAAGAATATTACTATTACTGCTTCCTATTATTACTCTTTGTCCACAATTGCACCTTGGCTATCATTGCTCAAACTGTATGAATAAGTAAATCAGCATACAGCTGATTTATTAGTATATTTATCTTGGTTAGATGGTATAAATAGACAATAAACTAGACCCAAAATTTATCAGAAATAGTAGAGTGGCTAGGTTGCCTTTAGGAAACTGTAGTGTTTAAGTGACTCTAACTTCATCCTTGAAACAAAGGACCTTTTTCACAATATTAATCTTCCAGTTGTATTATATGACTGAAAGTCATGAATGTCACAGTCTCTAGAGAATGAAAGCTGAAGGAAATAGAGAAACGCATGATGAATGAATAGATTGCAACACATTAAGTAATGAGAAGTGCTATGAAAAATGTTAAATGAATTGTAGTACCAGAGAAGATGTAATACAGTGAGAGCAAGGAAAAATGGATAGTTTAAATGCTCCATTGCTACTTACACAAGATCAAGAGATCTAGAAAAAGACATACATCACCTTTGATGGGCATACTAAAGAGTATTTATGGTAGAGAATCGACCAGACTTGCAGAGGATATGGGGGAACTACAGTCTTCTTTATTGGAGGAAGTGACTGCACCAGTTTTATCGCAGATCTACCAAAACATTGAAGGGCCAGATTTTTTGACTCTTAGACTTTTAAAGCAGAAAAGGACGACAGAAATCATCTAATTCAGTTGCTAAATTATGTGGAGAAGTGACATGACTTGGCCCAAGGTCTCAGTGCCAAAGTAATGGGGGTTAACCAGGCACTGTGGGCTTCCTGAATCACTTTCTTCTACATTCTATTTGTTCAATAGGGATGAATCTCTGGATCATGAAGTCAGTGGGAAAATATGATACAATATACATTTGTTGTGTTTTGTTATATTGTCAGCCAATATTTCTATAAGCTTATAATTAAGTCAAACACATCATTCAATGGATAAATGATCACTTCTTGGGTGCCTACTATGTGCCAGTGCTAAGCTCTGGGAATACAAAGACTATGAAAGATCTTGTATTCAAGAAGTTTCTATATTGCGAAAGACAATGTATACGGATATAAGCATGCAGAAAATATGCAAAATAAAAACAATATAAGTAGCAGATAGTTGGGGAGGGCAGGCATCAGCAGGTGCACAGATCAGGAAAGGCTTTATGTAGAATGTTTTAGGAAGTAAGGAATTCTGTGAGATGGAGGAGAGTTAGTGCAAAATATATACACTGGAAATGGAGTGAAGTGGAAATAAGTGAAGCACAGACAAGGCCTTTTTGACTTCACTGTAGAGTATGGGAAGGAGAGTAATGTCTAAAGAGGTTGGAATAGCAGGTTGGGATCGGGTTGTGAAGGAGGGCTTTAAAAATCAAATAGAAGTTTATATTTTTTTTCCTTTAAGGCAAATGAGATACCACTGGTTTATTGAGGAGAAAGTGATGTGGTTTGACATACATGTAAGGAAAATCACTTTGGCACCTGTTTGGAGAATGGAGTAAGGCAGGAAAACCAAATTACAACCCATTGAATTAGTCTAGATGATTCAAACTCAAACCAAATTGGGTATTATGAGCAGACAGAAGGGGCTACCTGCAAGAAATGTGGTTTTAGAAAAGACAAGATTTGGTGATTGGTTGGATGTTCAGGATAGCACTACTTCTCAGCCATCTGAATGAAATGCAGTCTGTGTTATGACCTCTGTCTCTGGTCCTCATGAGTGTTCACTTTAGCTCAGAACTACCACATCACTTTCTGGCCATCACCATGCTGTGCAGTGAAGCTCCATATTTCCTCTTCTGCCCACCCCACCACCCCTTCCAGCTCTAGCTTTCAGAACAGTAATCATTGTCATTCATTTGCCCTGTGATTCTGTTCACCATTTCTTCTGATTTTCCTGTCCAAAACAGCTGTAATTCTCCCCATATTTGCTTTCTCCTGTTAGAATGAAAGCTTCTTGAGGGCAGGGACTGTCTTGTCTTTGTATCTTTAGTACTGAGCATGTACCTGGCACTAATAAGTACTGAATAAATAGTTCATCATTTATTCATTTATAACACTGCTATGATGAACCTGGGACACAGAAAGATCCCTGGTACCCTTCATTGAAACAGGGGAGTTTTGATAGAGAAGAGATTTTTTGTGGGGATTTTTTTTTGAGGAAAGATACTGAGTTCAGTGGATATTTGAGATATTTATAGGACCTCTAGTTTCAGATTACCATAGGCAATAATGTAAGATGGGATCTCAGGAAAGAGCCTAGATCTGGATATTTAGCTTTTGAAGTCATCTGCCTAGAATGGATCATTAAAACCGTGGGAGTTGATAGGGTCACTAAGTGAGAGTACATAAGAGATCCTTGAGTACATGAGTCAGATCCTTGGGGAACTCTCCCATTTAGGATGTGATTGACTGATGATCCAGAAAAGTAAAATAAGGAGAGGTCAGACAGGCAGAAGGAGGTGTCTCTAAAACCTAGGGAAGAGAGAGTGTGGTCAATGGTGTCAAATATGGCTCAGGGAGGACAGTCTATGAGCAAGCATTTTATTAGGTTCTGGCTATGTGCCAAACATGTGATAAGCCCTGGGAGTACAAACATAGGCAAAGAGAAAGACAGTTCCTGCCCTCAAGGAATTTACATATTCTAATGAGGAGAGCCTATTAAAGGAAGCTGGGTGGAGATGGGGAGAAGGTGGAGAAGGAGCTTCTGTGGTGGCTGATGCAGGGCTAAAGTAATGAAGAGATTTCTGGGGCTTGGTGAAAGGCTCAGGTTGATTTGGGGTGGGGGAGGGATGCAGTGTAATTCTGTGGAATTCAGAGTTTGCCATTAGTTGAAGCTTGATTTCTCTTTAAGGAAGGGAAAAAGCTGTTAAGAGTATAGTAATTTTAGAAATAGATTACTGTTTCCAAAGGAACAATCCCCAGAGTTTATGAATTAATTGTGAAATAAATTATAGGACCTTTGTGCCTTCAATGTTTCAAGTTTCATTTGTCATGTTCCTTGACAGTGAACTAGTGGGTGAACTGGATAGGTCAGTACAGGTTAGAAAACAGAGGAAATGTCAACATAATTTATCAAGAAAAGGGGTCAGAAAGAATATCAGGGAGCTAGAATTATAGCAATAAATTCCTGCTCTATGCTGTGCACTGTGCTGCTCACTGGAAGTAAGAATGCAAAGAATAACAATCATTATTTATAAGAAGTTTCTGTTAATTAGCGAAATGAAGCAACACCTAGAAAATCTCTACTAGTTTGAGAGAAGGAAGATAAAGAATAGAAAGTTTGTTGCTCAAATTGAAAACAAAACTAGATTGAGATAGTTCTTAATCCCAAACATTCTACCTGGGGGCTCCGAGAGATTCTTTTGATGACTTGCCATCTCTTCTGAACTTTGTAAAATCCATGAGGCATGAAGCATTAGTGTTGAATTCATACTCTATTCGTTGGACATATGAAAACTCCAGTAAAGAACTCCTCGTTATGGGCCATCCAGAAAGTATTAATGGCCAAAGTCTGAGTGCTAAGAATATTGGGATGAAGGTGGCAGTGTTGGACATTACGGGTGCTTCGTGTCAGGTTTCTGGAGTTCACAAAAGAAGTTTTCCAGTCTGCACTGCATTACCCAAAGTGTGCTAATGAAAGATCAGTACTCTTCCACTTTTTTCTGGTTGCTTGAAGTATTTTTTGTTTGACCTAGAGGCTCTGGGTTTGCATTTGGAAATTTCTTTTAGGAAGTGAGTCGGTATTTTTTCTGTTTCTTCTTTGCCATCTGATTCTAAGGGATCTGAGCAGTTTCTTCTCAGATTTCTCAAAATACAAAGTCTTGTTTTGGTTGGGCATTCAGGGATCTAATGGGTCTTGTATTTTCTTTTCTTTTTTTTTTTTTTGCAGGGGGCGGGCAGGGCAGTTGGGGTTAAGTGACTTACCCAAGGTCACACAGCTATTAAGTGTTAAGTGTCTGAGGTCAGATTTGAACTTAGGTCCTCCTGACTTCAGGGCCGGTGCTGTATTCACTGAGCTACCTGTGTCTTATATTTTCTAAAGAGTTTTTCTTGCTTCATTTCTTCTGGGATTTCTAGTTAAATTTGTGCTCATGGTATGTTTGTCTTTGTAGCTTTGCTTGTAGATGTTTGGAGTCCTTCTCTTTTTCAGAGTTTATGTCTTGAACATCCCAGTCACCATAATAGCTCTTTATGGTGAGATTCTTCTTTACTTATTCTTCTAGCCTAATTTTTGACTTCAGACGTAATGTTAGAACTGGGCTCTGCAGCACTTCTGGAGGGAAGATTCCAGGATGGTTCTGTTGCAGCTTTCTTGGGGTAGGGTATTTAGTGCTCTTAGAGTGGTTTGATCCAGATTAAAGTCTAATTGATGTTTTTCCTGATCTGAGCTCTCCAAGTTCCTGACCTGAGTTGGCTGTGAGCAACACTAGACTACTGTCAGCTTCAGTCTCTTAGCCAGCCGAGAAGCTTGGAGTGGTTCAGAGTGACAGAACTTGCAGGCTACACTTTTGTTTAGGATTCCTGCCCAGCTTCTTTCTCTGCAGGCTTGGGTTTGGACTAGAAGATGGAACTGACTTTCTGCTCTTCTCCTGGGATCGGAGCCATATACCCACTGCTACTCAGGAACTCACTCCTTCCTTAGTGTAGCTCAGGGCCCGCTCTGGGGGAGGGAAGTTTACCTTTTCAGTGCGCTCTTAATATGCGACCCTGGAATGGAGTAGTGGACAACAGTTTCCAATTGACACCTGTCTCTGCAGAGATGCTTAATATGGATGTGATGGTGCCTTTATATGAATCTGGGACCCTCCTCTTGCCCTGGGACACAGCCTCCCCTTGTGCTGGAATGCTCAGTGTACAGCTCTCCTCACCAGATCCTGTCCTGAGTGTCCACCGACTTTTTTGTCTCCTTATGCCTATGACTTTTTCTTGGATTTTCCTTCCATGATAAGTCTGGTACATTTTTAGACCTATTTAGAGCAGTTGTGGGAGGGGAGAGCTTTCCGTCCTGCTTCCTGATAGTCTCCATCTTAGCTCCAACTCCTCAGTATAGACTTGATGTAAAGGAAAATTTCCTATAATTAGACCAAAAACCAACATAGTCATTCTAGACTGGAGGTCTTCAAGCAAAGGTTGGATGACCCTTTTGTCAGGCATTCAGCAAGCATTTTATTAAGTGCTAGGCCTTGCCAAACTCTGGTTTTACTAAGAAAGACAAAAAGTTCCTTCTCAGAGAACTCACAGTCTCATTGGGGAGATGACATGCATATCTCAAGCTGCAGACAACTGTCAAAACAAGATATATACACGACAAATCAGAGGCAGTCAACAAAAGGAAGGTAGTAACAAAATATGAAGGGGGATCAGGAAAGTCGTTCGTGGAGGATGGCATTTGAGCTGGTACTTTAAAGCGGTGGAGTTGAGGAAGGGGGAGGTATTCCAGGTGTAGGGACAGTTAGGAGTATGATGTCATCAGACATAGGCAGAGTAGGGGGTGGAGGCCAGGCTGTGAAGGGCTTGGAAAGCCAAAGAGACAATTTTATGTTGGATGGTGGTAGCTGCTGGAGTAGATGGAGGGTGAGGGGGCTCGTGACATGGTCAAACTACTGAACCAGATTGGGAGGCATCCAGAGTCAGGGAGACCAACTGGCAGGCTCTGGCAGTAGTGCAGAGTACAGTGACAGGTAAGTAAGAGGGTCTGCACCATGTGGTGCCAGTGGCAAGGAAGAAAAAAGGCACCATAATGGAATATGAGCTTGATGGCAAGAAGAGTCAGTTTTGTCTTTGACTGTGATTTAGTGCCTTGTGGCACATAGTAGATACTTAATAGATATTTTGGTTGATTGAGTAAATGGTCATAAAGCTTTTGAATTCCTCCAGTGAAATGGAATCCACTACCCCTGAGACAATCAATTCCACTTTTGGTTAATTCTGATTAGTAGACTGTTTGTTTGTTTTTTTTCCATTGATATTAATCTAGATTTACACCTTTATGTCTTCTGCACATTGTTCTTAGGGGCCAAACAGAAGTCACTCATTGGAGAAAGAACTTCCTCTTCTTTGGCCTGCTTAAATATAGAACAAAGGTAATTCGAAGCATGTGACAGAAGGCTTTGTGAAGTACATAGTAAAATTTCCAACTTTATTGGATAATGACATGTAAAGTTTATGGAAATGGACGTGCAGGAAAATCATATAGAGCTGAGAGCCTTGGACTGCTCAGTGCCTAGCACTAAGCATGATCAGAGATGTGAATAAGAAATGATCAGACAGGGGCGGCCAGGTGGCGCAGTGAGTAAGAGCGTTGGCCCCAGCATCGGGAAACCTGGGATTGGTTCTGGCCTCAGATACTCGGCACCCACACAAAAATAACTGGCCATGTAACCTTGAGCAAGTTCCTTAACCCCGATTGCTTTAAAAGAAAAAAAAAAAGAAAAGAAATAACCAGACCATGTGGGTACAAGGAAGAACCACGAACTCCATTTGTTGATTCTTAGTACAAGGTTTTTATAGAGCAAATGAGACAAAGGAATAGGACTCAAGTATTCTTATCATTACCTTAGTCTGTTATACACTGGAAGTAGCACAGAATAGATAATTTGATAAGGCTTTGTTATCTAGATGCCAAAAAGTTAGGAAAAGTCAGTTGACTCCTTTCATATGCAGTCATATCACAAAGGATGCTTTTCTTTGAGCAGGCTTCAAGGCCAAAGCCAAAGCCACAGTCATCGAGGACATTTGCATAGGAGCCAACGACCTAAGTAGCAAATACTTTGGCTTTGAACAGCTGAAGTCTTGGGGGAGAGCCTATTGGTCTCAGAACTCAAACAACATCCTTTTAAGTGTAACCCGTATCAAAAGACCAAAGGAGCAAGCTTACAAAAAGCCGCATCTCGAAGGGCCTGCTATACAGCACACTGTGAGATTTTTATCTGAGTCCTGAGTCAGGCCTTTATGGCTCCCCACAGCTGAGTTTCTGAGTTGTAAAATGACAAGTTCCAGACCAACCAAGTATAAAATGAGAAGAGAGAATATAAATTATGATTTTAAGATAACGGTCTCTGAGGTAGGAAGGGGATATGCTGTGACTCACTGTCAACTAACTATTCCCTTAAGGTAACAGCCCAGCACACAAGTCAAAAAATACTGAAAAAAATCTCTTAATGTCAGCAGAAAGGGTATTGGCAGCAATACAAAAAGCAGTTAAAAAAATTAAAACTATGTTTGTTAAAACCACTAAACTATGTTTTGTGTGTAATCACTCAAACAACAAACATTGAGTTGCCTGCCCCAAATGAAGCATTGTGGTGGGTGCTGGCAGCACAAATAACAAAGAATAAAGCAATCCTTGCTCATAAGGAGTTTACATTCTAAAGGTAGGGACATGTGTAAATAAGTGCAGAATAAACATAAAGACAAATACATACAAGGGAGCCAGTTAGGAAGAGTAGTCACTAGGAGCTGAGATTAGAAGACTTTGTAGAAAGTGTCTCGGCTGTTGCCTTGGAGGAAGGGAGGGATTCAGTGAGACAGAAGTGAGTAAAGAGTGTGTTCCACGAATGCACAATCAGTATAAAGGTGTGGAGATGCGAGATGCAATGTTTGCCTGAGGAATAGAGAAGGTTACTTTAGCTGTATTACAGAGTGTGGAAGGGAGGATAAGAGTAAGTCCATGGCATGTACGTGTTAAAGGGGTTGGGATGATACTCTTATCTCTGCAGTACCCATTCCATTCCCCTCTCATACCTCACCATTGGAATTCAGTAGGAGGCAGAATTGAAAGAATTGGTCAGACCATATCTGGAACATGGTGTTTAGCTTCACGTTTTTAAAGAGACATTTGCACACTTAAGTCAGACCCTCAAAGAAGATGAAGTCTCAAAATCATGACATTTGAGAGACAGTTTTAAGCCTAGATAAGAACAAACTAATGATGCTAGCTATCTTGATATATTTTAAGTACTGTCATGTAGAAGGTGTTAACTTGCTCTGTCAACTAGGATCAGTGAATGAAAATTACAAGGAGACATTTTGGCATAATATCTATCACACATACAAACACACACACGCATGTGTGTGCAATAAAATGGGCTGCCTTGACAAGGATTCAGGCTGAGGGCTTGTTAATATAGGAGCTATTTTAAGGTAACTAAAAACTAGCAGGAAGCCAGGGAACTCTACCTCTGAAATGGTGAAGGAAAGGTGATAAAGAAGACCAGAGATTCATGACATAAACATTGTTCCCGAGTTTTGTGGGTGCCACATCAACCTTCAAAATGATAGTGTTTATTCTAAAGAAGGGAGGACAGTATATTCTGTTTTCTAGCAAACTCTGTTTGCCTAAGACAAAGGAACAATTGATTTGAACAGCCTTTTTTCAATATTTTTGTACTATGGCTTGCACAATCTTTGCCCATTATGAACTCCTTTAACCTTGGTTTTTGGCTTAGCCTCGAAGGAATTAGATAAGCTGTATTTAAAGAATTGTTTTTGTTATTGTTGGGTTTTTTTTTTTTTGCTTAGTCATTGTGCATACTTCTGTAACTCTTTTCCATTTATAAAAGTGGTTGTTTTTTGTTTGTTTTGCAGTGCTAGGTATTCAGGCTGAATTATGGAGGAGCGCCTTTTCAAGAATGTATACTTCGTGGACCTAAGTTCATGTTAAGTTGGATTGAGTTGGAAATGGTCTGTTTGTTTTCTTTAGCCCCTTTATTGAGATTTGAACTTTGACCTAGTTTAAAACAGTGAGGTGTGTTCCAGGTGATTCTGCTCTGCCAGATATTTGCAGATATGGAGGCTGTCATGTTTCTTTTCATGAGTGCCAGCTTCAAGTCAAGTAATTACTCAGTGAGCTGGAAGGCATGGAGAGAAATCTGAAATTTCCGGAAAATTTGAAGATATGGAGGGGGAAAAGCAGTTTAAAAACAGCAGGTGGGAGGTGAAAAATGGAAGTACATTTTTAGCATGCTTTTCAGATGAAAGGTCCCTTCCTTCACGCATATAAAAATATATTTTGTATAATTTTGTTTGCTCAAGTAAATAAAAGCCCTGGACCAAGTGTCAGGCAACTTGAATTTTGTGACTGGCCCACTTGCATAAATCACAACCTCCCTGGGTCCCCGGTTGTGATAGGGGTAGACCCCAACCTTTAAGGTTCCTTTAAACTCTTATAAAAAAATCTGGGGGGCGGCCAGGTGGCTCAGTGAGTAAGAGCACTGGCCCCAGTGTCGGGATGACCTGGGGATCAAATCCGGGCTCAGATACTCAGCATCACACCCAGAAACACCTGGCCGTGTAACCTTGAGCAAGTTACTTAACCCTGATTGCTTTAAAAAAAAAATCTGATTCTATCTTTGATATTCTGGGAAATGTTTTCCTTCTCTGTTCTTATTCCCAGGTGTTTTAAGGGAGAGAAGAAATTCTTTCAAAAAATAGTTTTCTCTCCCAAAACAATCTCTTCTAGACTGTCTTATTTTTTTAAAGTTTTCCATTTGTTTTGTTAGTCCCTGAAATAGCCATTTAAATGGTATTCCAGGGATCCATCTTCCACTATACCCACCAGATGTTTTCTATCCTCATTTAGTCATGTCACTCAGTCACCTGAGACTTCCTCTAGCTATACCTCCCTTCTCATCCAAGACATTACGGTAAGCTTTTTAGTCCCTCCCTTTCCTGTATCCTAGCTTCTTCTAGATTTTAGGCCTTCTTAGCCTTCAGTCAGGGACAGGCCCAGGGTAGCTGTGTTTACTCCTTCATCCCTCTCTGGGCTGCTTCTGACTCAGGACTTCTTTCTCCACCATGTTTCCACTTTACTTCCTTCTACCCTATTTTTCTGCTCTGTGTGTTTGTGTGTGTCTTTCCCCATTGGAACATAAAACTCCTTGGGGGAAGGGACTTTTTTTTTTGCTTCTGTTTGTATTCCCATTGCCTAGCATCTTGCCTATAAAACACATTGTACTGTTTATTTTTACCTGCTAGTTCAAAGTTCCAGCCTCAGGCCTCAGTGGAACAACTAAAAAAGGCAAATACTATAGATCATTTCTAACTAAATCCAGTTTGACATGACTAGAGGTCCATTGAATACATATTCTTAAAGGTGCTACCTCACCATGTAGCTTGACTATCTAGCATTGCAACAATCAGACAAACAAAACCGGGAAGAGTTAAAAATTCATTTTATGGTAAGCTCATAACAAATGCTTGTTTACTTGATACCTTGACCTAACCCCTGGATCCACCTCTATTTTTTGTGCTTTCGCTCTCAGATGGTGGTTGCAGCCAGACCAGGGTCCAGGTGAACTGACTTGACTCACTGAAGCTTTTTTGTAATCAAATTCAAACCGACTTTCACTTCTTCTCAGCAACCCTTTTGACATTTCTCTAGTCTAGATAGAGCCTCTCTAACAAGAGCTTTGACCCTTAGCTCCTTGACATTCTCCCTATAGCAATTACTTGTTACCTTTGACCATCTGACAGAAATGCTTCTCAGTCAGATGGTAGGGCTGAGTGTGAAGCTAAGGCACCGTCTGCTTTCTAGAGTCAGGCAGTAGAGAGAGTGGGCTAAGCCAGGGGTTGTTTTATACACAGTCAGGTCCCAATCAGCTAGGTTGGGCACATGAGTGGGAGCTCTTAATTTCCCTAGGATGCTTTTAAAAGGGCCTACTTATGGAGCTCTAGATTTAATAGCTGTAGTACTTACTTCACAGGATTGTTATAAGGCTCAAATGAATCAATATTCTTTTGCTGAATTTAAGTACTATAAAAATGTCCATTGTTATTATTAACAGAAACTTTATAGTGTATCTCTTTTTGAGAGAAATATAGAAGGAAATGACCTGCATTGGACCAAGTTTACATGGAGGAGATTCACATTAGAGGTGGTATAATTGTAAAGACATTGGGCTGTGTAATATAAAAGGTATCTGGAGGGGAAAATACCAGTGGCATGGAAAAAACCTTAGGCTTTCTTAATACTAAAAAAGCAATTGAGAAAGCATCAAAAAGTGGGAAGGGAGAGAGGAAAAAAGGAAATTTACATCATAGCTTCTATATATTTCAAAGGAATAGTAAGTTCTACATAATAGATTTGCAGTTTCATGTGCAATCATCTTTTTTTATTGTACTGTTATAGAAATGCTTGTTTTTTCCATAAATTAAAAATAAAATGAAATTAAAAGAAAACTCCTGACCTGCATGTCTAGTCTCTCATCTCCATAAAATCTTTGAGTTGATATGTGTGTATGCGTGTTTATGTATATACATGCACACACACATGAATCAAGGACATCATCTATTAGAGTATTAATAGGGAATAGTATTTTCACAAGCAATATTCAGCAATGGACCACATCTTTATCTTTCAGAACTAACTGAAAGATTTAAGAATACAAGATAACATGGTGTTTATTGTGTGTTGACTATAAAAGAGTATTCAACAGGCTTCTTTCCAAGATGTATCTGATCTATACATCAAAAATCATTCAAGATTCTTTGGAAGATATAGCAACAGAAGTGATCTTGTTTAGTGAACGTTTTATAATGAACATCAAATGAGGCATAAAACAGGGATCTTTATGGATAACAAAGGTATAAGGTCAGTTCTGCTATGATGCTTGTTTCAAAAACAAAAAAAGTTTGTTCCAATGTAATCGATATACTAAGGAATGTTTTGAATATAATTCAAACTTCAGATTTGTTTCTACACAACTTTTTCATTGAAAAACAGTAAGAATGCAGAAAATTGCTTAACTTCATAATAATTCACAAGCTGCAGTCATTCCATTGCCCACTTCCATAAACAAATTTCAGGTCTTTGTCAAGATGAAGTGCCATATTTTTTATATGTCTTTTGGTACAGTAGGAACTGTGGGTCCTACACCACCCTTCTTCATACTGGTCTAAACCTACCCTCATCCCTGTTCTGCCATCGTCTCCAGCTACAATTCAAGACTTTGCTTGCCTATCCCTAAGGGACCTAGGGTATACGCAGAGCATACAGAGCAGTAAGCTAAGATTGTGGATGTTGCTAATATTTATTATAGTATTGACTGACAAGCTTATTAATACATAGACTTTTATAATTGGAGTGGACCTTAAGAGTTAAACTTCATAAATGAATGAATGGAAACATTTATTAAACATTTATTTTATATACCAAGCACTGTGCAAAGCTGGGGCTACAAACATAAAAGCAAAAATCCTTGCTTCTGTCAGAGACTATATTCTAATGAGGCGGTATGTAGGGAAGGGCGCTTTTTCACATTACAGGGACGGCACATTGGAACATGAGTACTAGATTGCAGATGGGATCACAGTTCTTGGTTAATCATTTTACAGATGAAAATACGTAGGCCTGTAGAAGGCCAGTGCTTAGGATGTCTGTGCCAGACATCCAGGACTAACAAGAGCTGGCCCTAGAGGCCAGTTCCCCTGACTTTTCAGCCCTGAACCCTTTCCACACCTTTCACAACTGTCCTAACACTAGTCATTTTTCTCCTGCATGTATATGAAATGACAAGAATTTGTTTTAATTCATTCATTGCTTTTTAACCTGTTCGCTTCCGTTGGTAATGGTAGTAAATGAGTGGGCATTTGGTTGCTAAATAATCCTCAATAAAAAACAGACCGTTTTCCTACCTAAAAGAAAATCTTAGCTTTTTCGAGTAAGCATGAAGCAGTAACATTATTAGGCAGTACTAAGCATAGTTTCTAGGCTATAAAATGAAAGGATTAGAGTTTTTATTCAGCAAGAGGAAGAAAGATCATCACAAATTACTTTGCAGCCCATGTATCTACTTGGGAGTTGCTGGACTGATAAAATATTTTTTCATTTGGGCATGTCACGCTTTACCTAAGTACCCCTGCTTCTCATTGTAACATGGGCCAAATCACGGTCAAGATACCCACTAGCACCTTTCTCTCTCGTTTCCATAGCTTCAGCAGCCAAATTGACTCTTTCCCATCTAAAAATGTCATCCTTTCCAAGAAACTTGCCACAGAGTTTCTGATCGCAGTGTATTTTTTTACCCACTTTTTCTGCTTTCCCTTAAAAGCTCTTTTATTTAGTTCCTTTTGGGATAGAAATAATTCTTGTCCATACATGTCTGTCTGTCTTTGATCTTAAGCAATTAGAGGCAGGACCCAAGTACATTTCAGTGTGTAATTGACCCTGTTCCTTCTTGTCCCGAGGTGATAGAGAGAGGTGGAACTCATTCATTTGAAGAACGGGAATAATCTTCATCTTAGAGCAGGGTTGTTAGAACCTAGAATTAGACCACTAAAATCTCTTCCCCCCCAAACTGATGCTGTTCAGAAATGTATTTTTTTTTCATTGTTCTGCTGTCAGTTTTTTTTAAGTGCAAAAAAACCCAAGCCCTGGAAAAGTTTGTGTGTGTGTGTGTGTGTGTGTGCGCGTAGACTAAGGAGCTGACACACGGCATCAAAAGGAGGAAAATTTACTTTTTCCCATCTATTTCTCAGTAATATTTTGAGGAGGGAGCAATAATAGAATAAACTCAAAACTTTAATGTTGTCTTGGGAATTTAATATTAGTAATTTCCGCTGAAAGGAGGAAGTTTTTGTTGTGAATCTTTACCTTCAGTTGCTGTTTTGTTTTAATTCCTTGTCATTCTTCAGTGAGACAGTTTTCATGTTGTCTCATGAAGGAACAGTGAATTGTTTTCACCACAGTTTCAGATGTTTTCTTCCACTATAGACTGTAAGTTCCTCGAGATGATTGATTTTTTGTTTTATATCCCCAGTAGCTGGAGCATAGTACAGCCCTTTATAAATGCTAGGTTTTTTTTTTATTTTAAAGGGAAGTGAAATTCTCAAAACCTTACTGAGGTTGGCACAGATGGCCGTAGACCAGGGCTCCCGGGCTTTGTTTGGGTTTAGCACTAACCCTTCAGAGCACTGTTGTGGGGAAGGGACTTGGCAGTTATGGAAGAACTACAGAAATATAAGTGGTTGGTTGGCGTTTTTGTGGAAAGTGTAAGCTCCTAGCCATTGAAAGAAAGTGTTTACATGGAGGCTTGATTGGGCGGCCACTTGTCATGAATGGTACAAAAGAGAACCCACACCGGGAAGGTTTGACAAGATCACCCCGGAGTCACGTAACTAGGGCTCAGACTTCAACAAGCCATGAAATGTTCTGACTTCATATACACACATACAGTGTCATGTGTGTGATGCTTTGAATAATTTTTTTATCCTCTCTACTTGAACTCCTCGGTTGCTGGTACCTTCCTCACTCCTAAATTACATCGTATTAATTTTCCATATACGTACATGTCTATGTTGTTAATATAACTTGTTAATGTACATTAATGTAGCTTGCTAATTAAACTCCTTGAGGGGAGAAACTTTGATTTCTCTTTTTCACATCTCCAGATACTAGCACAATTCCTAGCATATAGTAGATGCATAATAAATGCTGATTGATCTGCTCTGTCCCTGTGCCCAAGGATTTAGTAAGTGCTTAACAAATGTTTGTTGACAAGTTACCTAAGAATAAAAATGATCTTTCATGAGGGAAATCAGTATCTTTTAATTAGAGGAAAAAGCATAGTCCTCAAAAAAAGAATTGACCACAAAACTTTTAAAAGATTAATTTTAATGTGAGTTACATTTCTCTGATTTTCATCTCTTGACTCTATTCTTTTTTTTTTTTTGCTTTTTGGAGGGCAATTGGGGTTAACTGACTTGCCCAAGGTCACACGGTTAATTTGTGTGTTAAGTGTCTGAGGTTGAATTTGAACTCAGGTCCTCCTGACTCCAGGGCTGGTGCTCTATTCACTAGCCATCCCCCTTGACTCTATTCTTAAGTGAATAATAACCTCAGGAATATTCTGTATTGCAAATCCTCGTTAATGATGATACTTCCCTATATTGATGCCTTTTTGTTTCTCCCTTTAAATAAATAGCATCCTGGTGGAGAAGAAGTTCTGAGAGAGCAAGCTGGAGGTGATGCAACTGAAAACTTTGAGGATGTTGGGCATTCCACAGATGCCCGAGAATTATCCAAGACGTATATCATTGGGGAACTTCATCCAGTGAGTATAATCTCAAAAACCTTCTGTCCCAGTTCTTAAGGCTACCAATTGCTCTTAGATCACATCTTCTGTACCATGGGTTACATATATAAACAAAAACAAATGTTCCCCCCCCCAAAAAAAAAGATAAGACACAATAATTTATAAGATGTAGGTCCCCCTCCCCCCCACCACAATACACTTTCCTTCCATCCCCCTCAGGAAATTCTGTTCTATGTTTGCTTTTGTATCCTGATCAGACACTTGAATTATTGTTGTTAAGATCTCAAAATAAAGACTAACATTTTAGAAATAGTGCTATTTTATAGTCTTCGCTTTCATCTTAATGGTGCTGCATTCTTTTTTTTCTTGCAGGATGACAGACACAAAATAAAGAAACCTTCAGTAAGTGCCAAACCATTCTGCAAACTTTGTCTGTTGGAGCCTCATTGTAAAGTGTGTGTGTTGCATGTTCCAAAATGCAAACATTACTTTCTTATTATCAAGCAAGTTGTTTCAGTTACTTAATTTACACCAGTTAACTTACCAGATACTTTTTCCTTTTAAAGTGAAATTACATATTTGTCAGGCAGGTTGCGACTTAAATGCATAAGAAATACCATAGTGTTTTTAAGTGTCTAGGAGAGCCTTCTGCACTCTTTTTTTTGGGGGGGGGGAGAGATTCTTTTATTAAATTTTTTAAAAAATTAATTTGTTTGCTTACTTTTAGTTTACATGATTCAATTCCACAATTCCTTGAGTTTCACATTTTGTCCCCCTCCCCCCCCTGCCATGGCAGCTTATAGTCAAGTATAGGATCTGTAAATACTTTCACATTATACATTAGTCAGGTTATAAAGACGGATTGTATCAGATGGAATGAACAATGGTAAAGAGGACATAAAACCAAACAAGAAAAGGAAAAAGATCAGGTAGTTGGCTTCCATCTGGATATAAACTCAGTTCTTTCTCTGGATACACATATTTCTCTCCATCATGAGCCTGAGCCTTCTGCACTCTTGACAAGGATGGCTTCACATTTCAGACATTTTCAGCAGGACTTGTAATTACACTGATATGAGGAAACTCCATTAACCGGTTCAGATCTGTACCCGCTGTGCAGCTTAAGCTTCTTACCAGTTCAGATGCCTTTATAATGATTTTTAATACCTCTTCATTCAACATTGTGTCCAGTCTGGGGAATAGCTCTGAGGTATTGGAAGTGAGCCACGTTATGACACTCTCTATTAACTAGTAAAATCTAGTTCTTTATTCAGTGAAAGGATCCAAAGCAGGAACAACGGCTCACATTAGTCATATAGGCACTGCTGAGTTCAGAATTCTCAGCCTCTGGGACACTTAACAGCATGGGCATTATCCAAGCTTTATCTGCTAGTGACGGACCAGGAACGGTGTAGGACCTATTGCCCTATGGGAGGCAACTTAAGAAGTGATGGCAAGAGCTGGTGTCTGTAATTATGAGTCAACAGAAATCATACTCGGCACCAAGGAATGACCTAATGAGAATCAGACGCCGTAGTGTGTCCAACTGTGGGCAGGTATTAAGGCCACAACAAAGAAATGGAGCCAGGTAGCTCAGTGGATAGAACATCAAGCCAAAAGTCAGAAAGGAACCGAGTGCAAAATCTGCCTCAGACACTTAACTAATTACGTGACCCTGGGGAAGTCATTCTGTTTGTCTTTGGTTCCTCATCTGTAAAATGAGGGTAATGATAACAGCAGCTGCTTCTGGGGTTGTCGTAAGGATCAGATGAGACAATGATTATAAAACACTTAGCGCAATGCCTGTACAAATGTTAATAACTGTTATTATCATCAAGGCTATTATCTAGTTAAAGTTGAATGGAGGAGTACCTGAGTTGTGCAGATATAGGAAGAAAACTAGGGAACAAAGTGGAATAAAATAAGAACAATTTAATCATGAAATAAGGATAACTTGTTGAAAGCAAATTCTGTGGTAGCCCATGCTACCTATGGTTTGGACCACCATGAATGGTGTGGGCAGCGAGGGATCGAAAGGGCCACTTGTGGATATTGTGAGCAGGAAAAGCTTCAGAAACGAAGTAGGAATTCAAGTGGTCCTTGGATGACCAATGGGTCTCAAAAGCCTGAAGAAGAGGTGGGGGAGGAGGCAGGCATCACAGGTCAGGGAGACTGGAAGAGTAAGGGTTGGGTTTACATACACATTACAGGATTTCAGAGTTGGAAGGGAAAAGACTTCAGAGGTTATTGAGTCTGATCCATATATGAGAAAGAATCTCCTTTGCATGGCATTGGACACATTACCCTCCAGCCTTTATTCAAATATGTCTGGTGCCAAGAAACCCACAGCCTCTCAAAGCAACCCTTTCTACTTTCCAATAATTCTTAACATCAAATCTAGATTTGTTTCTTTGTGATTTCCACCCATTATTTCTGATTCTGACTTCTTGGGCTAAGTAGAAAAGATTTGTTCCCTTTTCACATAAGCCTTTCAAATGCTTGAAGACAGCTGGCATGTCTTCTTGAGCTTTAAAACCTGTAGGCTAAATGTTCCCAGGGCCTTCATCCAGTCTTCATAGTATGGACCTAAGAGTTTTTGCAACAATACTGTTTGCCTCCAGGATGCTCCCTAGATTGTTAGTGTCGTTCACAAAATGGAGTGACCAGACTCGCCACTCCTTGACACAGAGATGGACCCTTTCACCTCTGAGCATATAACTTCCTGTTCCTACACAGGACCTTTCTTTAGGTTTCCCAGGCTGTGATTTCATAGTACCTCAAATTTCTCATGAATGGCACAGGATTACTTCAAAAACCTAGTGACTTTGGTAGTTACATATGAAGAAACAAAATCAGAGAGGTTATGACGTGTCTAGAGTTGCACAGATTCCAAACAGGGTCTTCTGACACCTGACACAGAGCTGCTTTTTTTTTAAACTACACCACAGATCCTCTTACTGTAAACATGCAGATATAGAAGTTTTGCTTATGTCGATAGACAATTTTTAATAATGCTTTATAGTTTCAAAACATTTTCACATTCCCTGGAATTTAATTTTCAGCAGTTACTCTGTGAGGTAGAGAGCTGTAATAGTAAGAAATTACTCTTACAAGAGGACAAGTATTCGTGGCCACATTTGGTAGAAGAAGAAGCTGAATCCGAAGAGAGACTTGTTTATTTAAGGCAACATGGCTCATATGGAGTAGGGTGAGAATTTGAACCCAGACACTTCTGGCTCTCTGCCCAGGGCAGTTACCATTACATGCTACCCTTTTTGACTTCTTATGTGGGCAGGCATCATAGGGTTGAAATGGAAGAAACCTTAGATATCATCTAATCCAAACTCTTCCTCTAGAGGAGGAAACAATTTCAGAGAGGTGAGTGGCTTGCCTGAGAATTAATGGCAAAGACAGCATTAGAATACAGATCCTCTGAATCTCTCCACTGGACATCAGTATGTCTGCCAGTATTAGTCCAAAGATGGGCAGAAGCCAGCTACAGTGCTATTTCTGATAAGGTAAAGTAGGATGGGCCATAGTATGGACTGAAACAACTGTGTGGACTTTGCATTTCTTTTTCTATTTTTGTGTGGGTTAATTTAATTTTTCCAGCCTCCTCGTAGACATGGAAATAGTTTTAAGTAAACTTGTTGAGATTGCCTAGTGAGCTTGTGGCAGATCTTGAAATAGATATCATTTCCCTGGAGACCTTTTCTGCCACCATTGTTCACAGTCCTGAATCCTGGGTTTTAAGCAGTGCCTGGGAGATCAAAGTATGTGATGATTCATAGGGCTTTTGATCTTGTGCTCATCGAGGTAAAGGTGCCTAGCACAGTGCTTCTGAATGAACCCTTAAGAACTATTCATTGATTGATTTTGAAATTGGGTTAGGATGTTCTTTGAAAAATATGCTAGTGAGTTTTAGTAATTGCCTTTATGGAAAATCAGGAAAATTCAGTTTGATTTATCAAACAAGACAGTTTGCTACGCCATGGAGAGTCAAAGACAAAAATAAGGCAGTGCTTGACCCCAAGGAGCTCGTGTGTGCTGGGTGGGTGGGAGCTGAGTTTTCCAAATGAATCATCGGCATGTTTTTGTATAAATGTGTCTGTACGGTGTAATACCCTAAACCTTACTAACTCTTTTAGAGAACATCTTGACTTGAAGCAGAACTGATGAACAAATATGTTAAATGTGTGATGTACACTCTGTCTTTGCTGTCCTTTAGTTAACTAGTTTAAAGCACAGCTTCCTAACGTCAGGCTCTCCTGTGCTGTCCTAATCACAATCTCTTCAGCAATTTCGAGTTTCACAGTGAACAAGACCAGTGTGGAGCCGTTGGGGATGGAAGGGGCGGGAGAGGAGAGCAGCCAAACAAGCTGAAATAGGTCATCGGCTTGTCGTCCTCACCCCCATTCCCATGTAAGACAAATGATAGCTTTAGTAAGGTTGCAGGTGTCTAAGTCTCAGCACATCAACTTTTTCTATTAACTCTTTTTTAGTACTTTTTCTTCAGATACAATTATGTGATCAGGGGAGACGTCCTAATGTGAAGCTTTCTTTAAAATTGCCTTGTTTCTTTTCACTGTGTCAGGAATCTTAAAGGAGCTCTTCCAAGGTTGGTGGGACTGAACTGCTTGGCTTGCTCCTCTGGAAAAGTTTCTTTGTACTTTTCCTTTGTAAGAATACACTTTCACTTCCACTGCAGAGTGTGGCTTTGTTACATCTAGTCCTGTGCTCAGGGTTGCGGCATTTCAGAGAAAACGGCCATTGAAGCCATGTAAGCTTTGCTTTATCTTGGTTCCTCTTGGAAGGCACTACTAATACTTGTGCTTGTGTGAGCTGAGGGCTGCTATTTAGCCAGTTGCTAATTGTTGGAGTGATTTATGCTTAAACTTGTAGTACTGTTACCTATGCTTTCTCTTCTCTGTGGCTGTTGTGAGCTCTTTTCACTAATTTTCAACATTTGGAAGCTTCAAAGAATCCCAGAGGCAAAACTGACCACTGTGGCAGCAGATTAAAATGTCTATATCATGCTGGTTTGAAAATTCCCTTTGGAATATTCATTCTTACTGGGACATTATAGAAAGTAACTGGGTTGTGAAATAAACCGTTTTATATGCCAGCTAGTATTTGACTCTTATGGTTAAGCATAAAGGTAAGTGTTATAGTGATAGAGACTTGAAAAAATACAAATTCTAATCACTTTTCCAAGTTGGAATGACTTTCGATGAAATTCGGGTGAAGTATTTTCATAGGATTGTAACCTTTACCATCATTTTGCCTGTTGAAAGGTGTTTATCAGACACTTTGCTTATACTTTTAGGAACTATTCTTGCTTGTACTTACGATCATTGCTAAACGTCACTGTCCGTGTTCAGGTGTTGTAGTAGGGAGTTGAAGAAACTATTTTGATTCAGAATATTTTTCATGTTTTCTTTCAAATTGTTTAATATAAGCATAGGTAGGTATAAATGACATTAAATACATTGTCCACAGATAACATGTAGCCTATTTTTCTCTGGAAAAATAGGATATGATAATCACAAGTTAATAGGGATGTAATATTTTTGTATGAAAAGAAGTTGCAGAAATTTTGTGTTTATGTTATTGGTCTCTTAAGTTAACTGAGTAAAATGATCTTGCTTTGTAAAAAGTTTTTTTTTTTTTAAATACTATGGATTGCATAATGTTTTGATTTTCTTTTTAACTGTGCTTTTATCTTTTTTTTTCCAGGATACTCTCATTACTACTCTTGATAATAATAGCAGGTATGAAATAAGTTTTCTTTTAAAGTCTGTCATCGACCTGGAAGGGGGCTTGAAAGGTTTTGTAGTCCACACCCCTGCTTTTTAAGCAGTGCTACACCTAACATGAGCATCTCACTAAATAAGCATCTATAGAAATCCCAGCAAACTCCACCCAAAGGAAAAGTTCACCAGTAATCCTCTTGATTTTTATAGTGTGATTGCTAAATTTTATTTTAGGGCTGAGATGATGATGTGTAAAGAATGTTGCTGTATGTAATTTTCTTTGACATGAAAATATGTGTACATAGGAATTTTTATTAGGTTTAAAAAAAAATCTACATTCAAGTTCTTATTTGGCCCAACAAGTATGGCTTAGGCACAAAATCACATTAAATATGTGATTTGCATATATGCCATGTCGAGCACTCATTTATCTGTGATCCTTTGTTACTTAGTCTAAATTTGAAACTAAGCACTACATAGTTTGGGAATTTTTGTGTGTGTTAGCTACACAGGTTAGACAGATGATCTGGACATAGTGTTACCTGGACCGTATGTCCAAGTGAAGATGTATACTTGGAAAATTTGTAAAACTCTCTAAGGAGTAGGTGTTGTAAATGTATAGATTCATGGAGTGTTTAAATTGAAGAAGTATTTAATAAGCACTTAATGTGTGCATGGGGTTGGTTTGCGAGCCAGGGACAGAAAAGACAAAAGAAAAAGAGAACTGCTTGCTTTCTAGGAACTTCAGTTTGGTGAGGTGAGAGACAGTACATAAACAGCTAAGCATCGATGTGAGATAATTTGAAGGAGAGACTGCTCTCCACTCAGGTAAAAGACTTCTTAGTGGAGTGACGCATGGCTTGAACCTCTAAAGGAGCTAGGTATTTTTAGAGAAGGTAGAAGTGGTAGAGAACGAGTTCAAGGCCTATGCAATCACAGAAAGCCTTCCAGGAAGGAAAAGTTTTTGTGGTGGGGTGAGGGTGGGGAAAGCAAGCAGGTAAGTTTAACTGCAATATATGGAGTCCGTGAAGGGGAATAGTATGTGGTAAGTCTTAAAAGATAAGCTGGAACCAAATGCTAAGCTGAGGGTTTGTATTTTATCCTGGAGGGAATAGGATATTCTTAAGCAGCTTCTTATCCTAATATAGGTAAGAGGTGATGAGGACCTGAACTAGGGTGGTGTCTATGTAAGTGGAGAGAAAGGGCCAGTTGTGAGAAAAGTGGACGCAGAATTGATAAGACTCGGCAACTAATGAGTTTATAGGGGGTGAAGGAGAATGAAGAGTCAAAGGATAACTTCCAAGATTTCAAACCTGGGTGACTGAGAGGATGAAAGTTTGGAGGAAAAGCAAATTTAGATGAGGGAAGATAACAAAATTTGTTTTGGGCATATTGACTTAGTGATGCCTTGAGGACATCTCTGTGGAGAAGTCCAGCAAGCAGTTGGCAATATAGGGCTAGAACTCAAGAGAGAGATTATGGTTGGCTGTATAAATTTTAGAGCTATCTGCATAGAAATGATGATTAAATTCATGGGAATTCACAGAGGGAAAGTGTAGTGAGAAAATAGGGCCCAGGACACTAGCATGAGAGATACTCATAGATAGGAACCAAAAGAAAATAATCTCAGATAATGTTCCAAAAGAAGGAGTCTGAGGAAGTATGGATAGATAAATATAAAGGAGAAGCAGTAGGGTTAGGGTTAGGGAAAGCAGAAGGGGAGGAGAGGCCGTTGTCAGCAGGATCAGAAGCTATAGAGAGTCCATATGAGATAAGGACTTGAGGAAACAGCAATTGAGTTTGACAGCCAGAATTCACTGGCTGCTTCAAAGAGAGAAGCTTTGTTTGATGGTGGGAATCTATCTAGACGAATCCACTTACTTTTATTTTTCATGTGAAGAAACTGAAGGCCAGTGGTCCAGAGAAATGATCTTTGCCCAAGATCACACAGCTAGTCAGTGACAAAGCTTGAGCTTCCCACTTCATCCTCCCCACTTTAGTCAAGTGACCATTCACCATTGCTGTTGTATGGTCTTTTTCCCAGGGTTGATAATCTGTCATTAACTAAGAATCATATTTTTAAAATGTAGCCAGGGAGTTCCTAAGTAACCTCGATAAGCCCTTACTATAAAGTGTATGTTAATTTTCTTTCTGAAGATGCCAGTGTTGTCATCGGTGACTTCTTAGGCTAGTGAGGTGCAGCTCTTTTTTGGGGTAGGGGGCTGAGCATTAACCCTGCTCTATCTGTACTCTTTTGTGCAGCTGGTGTTCTTAGGCTCAGAGAGAAAAAGACGTTCTGGTGAATTGTCATTAGCTGGAACAAATCGTTTTTTATTTACGTGTATCTGACCGTATTCAATATATTTGAAACATTTTCTCCCTGTTTCCTTCCAGTTGGTGGACCAGTTGGGTGATCCCAGCAATCTCCGCACTTGTTGTGGCCTTGATGTATCGATTCTACATGTCAGAGTACTAATCCCATTTTTTAAAAAGCCAATAAAAGAAGAGACTGACTTAAACCAGGATATAAAGAAGCCAGTTGTCACTGTCCACTTTGCCTGACAGAAACCAACTTCATTTGCAAAGAGAACTTTATAGTGTCCATTTCCCACCCCTCCACCTCCTGACATCCAAAAAGTGAATTCTCCTTCTGTACACTTTTCTATAGGGTGTGCCTTTTCATTCAAATTATTTTTAAAGTTCAGTTTCTCTTTTTGATGCTCTATCACTACTTAATTCTTTATATAACAAAAACCAGCTGCTATAATTATTGTATAATCTTTACCGTTTTCTGCATCTATTTGTGTGTTTGTATAAAATCAGTCTTTGATACTCAGAAGCGTTTAAAATAAGCCCTTCAGCAGACTATTTAGATCCAAGCAGTCAATGTTGATTCTTGACTCTAAGGAGGTTTTTGGCTTCTGTCTACTATGACATTATCTCTAATACAATTACCCATTGTGGCACTTTTTTCATGTCAGTTTCCTTTTCAGGAAGTCAAGAAGCCCAATGGTCATAATTTGAATGCTTCTAATAACTGTTTTGGTATAGATAGTAATGGTAAGAAGGGAAAATGTCCAGAAAAAAACTGACATTGATCAAGGAACATACTGTATCTACCCGTAAAATGAGACCTGTCCCTCCTTCCCCAGTTCTCAGCCTAGAATTAACGCTCTGGTTCCTGGAGGCAGGGAGTGGGAGGAATCTGTTGGGAAGACAAAGCCTTTGTTGGCACTCACTCCTTTTAGGAGGGCCACTGTTTCTCAAATTTCTATTAAGAAGGACTGAAAGGCATCTTTGGTGATGTTTAGATAGTTTTTTGTTTTAAGGAATTCACTGCCAACTAGTTAATGAAAAATTATGTTCATACACGTGGTTCCACTTTTCCCCTCATGGAAAAACCCTCTCGACTTCTTCCATTATGTCTATTGCCTTTATTCTGTGGCCTTCATCTTCCTCTTGGAAAGTTTAGTTGTTGGATGACATGGTGGGGGAGTGAATGTTTAAAATGTAAACTGTCATAATGAATGTGATTATGCATTTTCAAACTCTTGATATATTAATCAAGCAGCATGTACACGAAAAACCCCTAATACACATTAAAAAGGCTGATTTTTTTCCCTCTAAAAATTCTGTTGATATCAATTGTGTAACCATTAGGTTTACCATCCTGCCACTGTCACTTCAGACATACACATACACTCACAGTGCATAACCAGGGCCTCAGGTTAAGGAGAAAGGCCCACTCTTTTATCTGTAACCGAAAATGACATTGAGGATGAAAGTGGGTAGGGAGAGGTGGGAAATGGTGAACTGTGGTGCCAAAAATACAAAATTACCTTGCAGAAAATTTTTTTGTTCAACTTATGAATAAACATGAGCCTGGAACAAAATGGTGCCTTGTCCGATAGATTTTAAATAGGGTGCTTTGGTAAATGACATGTGTTTTTTGTGAATGCAGAGCTGTTAAGAGTCATTGAGGTTCTGAACCAAAAATTTGGATTCTGAACTAAAAGTTCATTTTCTAAACTTAATACTGAAGTTGATGTTTGTCACCAGCTATTTCTAAAACTTGTTTCTTGAGCTCTTCAGTCACTGTCTTGCAAGAAATTCTTAACTTTTTAGTGTATCCTGGACCTCTTTGGGGGGGAGGGGTATGATGAAACCTATGAATTCCTCAGAATCATGTTTGTAAATGCAAAAAATTCAAAAAATACATAAGGTTACAAAGAAAACCAATTACATTGAAATCATTATAAAAATTTTTTTGAAAACCAGTTTCAAGATCCTAGGTTAACCCCTGCTTTAGTGAGATTTTATTTCAGAGTTTTGCTAAAGACAGTTACATATCTGTTCTTTGAGGTGCATCTCTGAGGCAACACTCATTCAGTGATTAAGGCTAGGTAATGAAAAAAAAAATGACTTAGATATTTCTCTGGCTCTTACCTCTTCCTCTTTCCAGATCCACATAGAAGACTACCTACTGGATTTCATTTAAATGCCCTTTTTTTTAAACCAATAGAACAAATGCCTGTAAAGTTATTGACATCACTCTTCTAGTCGCACAAGTTAACTTTGGAGCCTCCCATAAATAACCTGTCAACAATACATGTTTTCCCAAAAGGAATACATTTTTGTCTTCATATGCTCATTACCTTCCCCCTAATAAGTTCTGAGAGTGATAGTGTGTTGCTAGATTTTCAATAAACATTTATAATCAGGCTTTCTCTACAGTGTCTCACATAAATATTTTTTTCCATTCCTACTTTGCTACTTATTAATGTTTCTTGAAGAGACTTTTACAAAAGACTTTTCTCCACCCCCATCTATCCCGCTTAAAGCTTACTGGAGCAATGTATTTGCCGTATTGCTTTGCTCAGGGCATTTTCTTACTGAAAATCTAGGGATTCCTGTTATTACTTACAAAATAATGTTCAAACTCCCATTTACAAAAGTCATGCTCTAGCCACACTAGACTGTTTACCAAGCTGTCTCTCACTCCTTGTACTGGTAATATCTCCACCTTAACTCTTACCTCAAATGAAATTCAACAAAAGTAGACTGAGGCACATACTCTGAGCAAAATAACAGTTTACTTGCAGGGCACAGACTTGATAATAAAATGGTTCTAATGACTGCCTCAGTGAGCCAAAAGACCTTGAGCAAAAGGACAGCTGCCCTTCTATAGTTTGGGGGGCATACAGAACAAAGAATAGGACTTTGTAGGTGGGGAAAGAATATAATTGGTGATAGGGTTGGCATCATAAGGGTGAGGACAACATGACTGGTTGCAGATTGAAGCATGAGGGACCGTATGATTGATTTGAAACTGGGTGTGAGGATTTAGTATGACTTAAGAAAAGTTCATTGTTTGAGGCCACTTGCAAGGTTAAAGATAGTGGTTGAACTTCTTTGGATAGCAAATGGGATATCCTTGAAGGATAGCTTGTGGTGTAAAGATACTAGGCCAGACTCCCTGGTGTCCATTCACACCCCTCAAAGATAGCAGATAACCTTGAGGCAAGAATTAAACAGTGATAAGCAAGAGAACTGGATTTCTAAACTTAACTCTTTCTTGGCAGGCCAGCTAAATTTCTGGACTATGACTAAGCAGTCATAGGACAAGATTGTAAATAGGATCAATAAATGACACAATCAATTTAATCTCACTTAATATAATTTGTGACAATCTTATCTGAAGTCTAAATTCCAATTCTACTCTCAGAATGAACTCCCTTGATCTCTCTAGCCTAGATCTCTTTGCTCAGTGTTCTTGTGCATAATGTTGCTTATACTCTCCTTAGGGCAATTACCATGTTTTACCCATTGGTATTACAGTAACACACATACACACCACACCCTTTATCTCCTAGGATTATGAGTTCCATGAAAATGCAGAATGAATCTTCCTCTTCGTATTCTCCGCAAGCACCTAGCACAGAGACTTACTACTAGATTGTAAATAAATGCTGAAATAGAATTGGAATGATTATGGCAAATGTTGCAAGAAGCAAAGACAAAATGCTTAGATACTTAAAAGATATTTTTCAAGTGGAACTATCTACCATTTAGAACTATGCTGTATCATTTGTGTTTTATGCTTAATTCTATAATTTATTTAGGCACATTCAGGTAAAACTTGTGAAAAATTTAGTTCTATTGTCAAAGAATCAGTCTCAGAGTTAAAAGGAATTTCAGAGGCTCCTTTGTCTCATCCATACTTAAAAGGGAGACCTTTCAAACATTTTTGAGGTTTGCTTTATTTTTAAAATTGAGACATTTACTCTTATGCATCAGCTACTATGTTCTCACATCTTATGAAGATGATTGATATCAGCTCGGCAGTCAACATCCAACATGTAGTTGGCATGTAGTTTATCGAGATCTGCTGATTTGAACTGAGATAAGTGGGTACATTTCTGCCCTTCCGTCTACATATTTTCTTTGGGAAGAAAAAAAAAGTGCAGTCATTCTCCCTTTTATCTTCTTGTTCATCCTGAACACAGATGTTTATACTTTTTGGTCCATCATTAGTGGGCAAAAGACAAATTGTCAAGTCCTGTAATTTCTACTTTTGTAACATCTGTTGTATATTCCCTCTTCTCTACTTTGACATTGCCACCAACCTGGTGCAGGCCCTCATCCCCTCACCTCTGGGCTATTGTAATAACCTGCTGGTTGGTTTCACTGCATCAGACCTTTTTCCCAATCCTGCAATCAACTTCCTCTTCCTAAACTTTAGGCCTGATCAGGTCACCTTGCGCTCTATTTAATAAACTCCAGTGTCCCCGTATCACCTCCAGGATCAAATATAACAGCTTCTGTTTGCCAGTCAAAGTCCTTTATAATCTGGCCCCCTACCTTTGCAGTATTCTTACATGTTTTCCCTCTACCTCTGCAATCGGGTGACATTGACTCCCTTGCCATTCCTCCCCAGGCATTTTCTCCGGAGTTGGTACCCATGGCCACAATTCTCTCCTTCCTCATCGCTGCTACTTGCTTCATTCAAGTCTCAGCTAAAGTCACATTTTCTACAACAAGCCTTTCCCAAACTTCCATAATCTGGTTATTTCCAGTTTAGCATGTATAGCTATTGTTTGGGCATAGTTGTTTGCAATTATACTGTGGTGTCTCCTATTCAGTGAGCTTCTTGAGAAGGGGGACTGTTTTTTAACACTTCTATTCCAAGTGCTTAGCATATGGCTTTGCAAAGAGTAGGCACTTAATAAATGCTGTTTACTAAACAAAATGCAAATAAGAACAAGTTTCCACCTTCCTCCATTGCAGAGGTAGGGGAATCCAGGTATGAAATATTTCATGTATTGTCAGACATAGTTAATGTTTTGGTTCATTTTGATGAATGATTTTTTTTCCCTTCTTGTATTGAAGGGTAGGGAAGGAGGGGGAGAAATAATTTCAGAAATAAGTGTAAAAGCAAAAGACTGATTAAAATAATATTAAAATAAACAATACATTTTAGACCTGTGCACTGCTATGGCTCTATTTCTAGAACCTTTTGAAATCTGTTCTCCTAAAATCTAAGATGTATCTCAGGTCATGCCTGCCTTCTCTCAGTTCTAAAAGGCAATGAATGTTCACTTCTCCCAATTAACTTTTTTTTTTTTAATGGAGACATTTTCTTTATTTCCCTTGTCGCTTCCTTTACATTATGAAGTATACATTTACTGTTAAAGCAAGTTAAGAATTTACCTGCTACTCTGCCTTGGGGTGGGTAGAGGAGAGCACTTCAGCAGATGTCCCTTATCACTATTATTTTTCCAGATCCACGTTATTATAAATAACAGTTATAGTCTCAGGTTATCCAATAAAAACTTATTTAACCAAAAGAGCCATATCTGGGTCTCAGAACAGGGGCCATATGGTGCAGAAAGGCAAAGAAGGGAGGTTCCATTTCCTTGGGCACTGTACTAGGTGAAAACCTTCCTATACACAACCTTTTACATTCGTTCTTTCCTTTCCTTTCTGTACACTCTGGCCCAAGTCGCCTGATGCTCATACCCCATCTTTCCAACTCACTTGCCCTCCATGCATGCAGTTTGATACTCAGTCTTGCCCTGCTCAATGGTCCAAAATTATTTCTTCCTCCCTCCTACCCTCGTCATGCTGCTACCACTTCCATTTTAGCTAGGTATTAAGAGAAAGAAAATCTGATTGCAATGTTCACACTAATAAAAATTCACTCTTAGCCTTTCCAAAGACATTTGTACTTCAAAAAGGAAGCGCTTATTAATTAAAATGAATGCTTTCAGAATTTGAGATGATATAGCAAAATGGAATTAAAATATTCCATTAACTTAGGAAAAATGTATTCAGGATCAGAGGCTTTTAGGATTTGGAAAGGACCTCAGTGGTCAAGTCTAATATTCATGCTTTAAAGTTAAAGAAACTGAGTCCCAGAGGGTTTAGTGAAAGGTCACACAGATTTAAGATGTGAAACCAGGTCTTCTGACTTCAAATCCCATTCTCTTTCTACTCTACTACATTTGTTCAAGGGTGCGCCATATCCTTTTTTTTTTTTTTCTGGATCAAGTCCCGTAAGACATTGCTGGTTTTTATAGATCTTTTTTTCCTTTGTTTTAGAATCTTCATCTTCTCTAAAAGCTCCATTTTCTTCACCGCAGTCCCAAATGATTTGGGAAAGACTGGGTAATAATGGAGCAATATTATGATGTTATCATTTGTAAGTCAAGGGTTGCTGTTGCTTATGTGTACTTTGTTTTACTCTTTTGATCCTCAGAAGGCCAGAGATTACAGTTTCTGTTCAACTTCCAGACTTGATAGATTGGCAGGTATCTAGGCATTATGGGCATCATAAATATTTTTCTTTCTAAAATCTTATGCTGTATCCGAAAGGGATCAAGAAAGATAAAAAGAATCCATATGTAAAAAATATAGCAGTGTTTATTGTAAAGTACTGGAAACTAAGGGAGTACCCATCAATTTTTTTTTTCCTAATTGAAGAATGGCTGAACAAATGATGGAATATGAATGTAATAGAAGATCCTGTGCCCTAAGCATCTTGTGCCCTAAACAATTTCAGAGAAAGCAAAGACTTATATGAACGGATACAGAGTGAAATGAGCAGAACCAGGAGAACAATTTACACAAGTATAACCTTGTAAAGACAACTTTGAAACACTTAAGAACTCTGATCAATGCAGTGACCAATAACAATTCCAGAGGACGGATGATGAAGCATGGTATCCACCACCTAACAGGAGGGTACAATTAAGTAAAAACACATATTTTTCTGATCATGGCCAATGGGAATTTGTCTTTCCTTTTTTCCCCAATGTGAATGTGGAGGTAGAAAAAAATGGATTTTTGTTACTTGAAAAAGAAAGTAAATTAAAAAAGAAAAATGTGTGTGTGGCAGCTAGGTGGAGCAGTGAATAGAGCACCAGCCCTGGAGTCAGTAGGACCTGAGTTCAAATCTGGCCTCAGACACCTAACACAAAAACTAGCCATGGACCTTAGGCAAGTCACTTAACCCCAATTGCCCTGCCTTCCCCCTCCAAAATAAAAAAGCAAAAAAAATGAGTCACAACCCCTTATGAGGTTTAAGGAGCACTGAGTTGATAGTGGACAAAGTTGAAGAAGCTCATAATTTGTAGCTAGTTATGATGATGAAAACAAAGTTTTTTTAGTATGGCTATAGAAGAAAAGCATTACTTTTTATCAATTTTGAATTATTTTTAAGTGAGAGCAAGCATAACTAGGAATTTGACTTTTGATTTCAATTTCTGCAAGGATTTTTGTGTTAAGATGTTTAAATAATGTAACAAGGTTTTTTTATGACAAAAAACTTAACAATTCCTTTCTCTCCCTTTAATGCAGCTCTGGGAGAATATTCTTTACTTTGTACTTTATGGCTAAACTTTCCAGAAATTTTTTTTTAATTAATTTAGATAAAACTAATTCTGTTTAGAGAGTTACAAAGATGGATGACATTTTAAAGGCATGCCTTTTGAGAATTTATCTCACACAAACCATTTTGGAATCAGAATTTATAATATTCTCAAACAGACAAAATCCCACAGCCAAGTTTGAGCAAGAGTTCATAGTTCAGTACCTTTGCCCTCCGGAGCCAACATGGGTCGCGTTCGGACCAAGACCGTGAAGAAGGCGGCGCGAGTCATCATTGAGAAGCACTACGCCCGCCTGGGCAATGACTTCCACACCAAGCACGTGTTTGAGGAGATCGCCATCATCCCCAGCAAGACGCTCCTGGAGAAGAATGTGGGATATGTTACTCATCTGATGAAGCGGATCCAGAGGGGCCTGTGAGAGGTATCTCCATCAAACTGCAGGAAGAAGAAAGAGAAAGGAGGGATAACTACATCCCTGAGGTCTCTGCTTTGGATCAGGAAATCATGGAAGTGGACCCTGACACCAGAGAAATGTGGAAATTCCCGGACTTTGGTGGTTTGGCCAACCCGCACATTACCCAGCCCACAGTTGGGGTGAGCTTCAAAGCACTGAGAGGAGCTGTTTCATATTTACTTTTGCCTTCTTTCCAATAAACTTGGGAACCCCCCCCCAAAAAAAACTTCATAGTTTAGGTTAATAGTCTCTAAACTGGAAATGACAGCCAACAGGTAGAAAATAATTTCCTAAAATCATTCATTCAGGCCCTCTTTGATCACTCCCTCTAAGGATTTTCCTTTCTATTTCATCAGAGATCAACCTGAGTTCAAGTTACTTCCATTAATGGAAGTATCAAGACACTTCCATTAATTGAAATTATCAAAGAATTCTTCCTTTTCTTAACTCTAATTTTTAGTTTATCACTTTTTGGAGGTGACTTTTGTAGACTGATTAGAATAGTGAGACCTAGGGATGGGTTAGAAACTGGTTAGGCTATTGAAAAGAATGATGTAAAAAAATCTGAATGAAGGACATTGTTTTATAAATGATTGTTAAAGGCTACAAAATTTTTCCTCCAAATTAGTCCAAAGACGTTTAACTAGGATCACTGGGAAAAATATTTAATATTCTTAATGGTTTTTTTTGGAGGGGGAAGGTAGGGCAATTGGTGTTAAGTGACTTGCCCAAGGTCACATGACTAGTTTTTGTGTTAAGTGTCTGAGGGCGGATTTGAACTCAGGGCCTCCTGACTCCAGGGTCCAGTGCTGTATTCACTGTGCTACCCAGCTGCCCCTAATATTCCTAAAATAGGGGCAAAACCTTAGTGTGTTTTCACTGGGCCTTTTGGTTAAATCAGTACTTCTTGGGGCTGAGAATTATCTAGGGCAGACTCACTCTGGGACAGATTATTCTGGCCTGCTTGTTAATACAATCTCATAGATACTTAGGCTCCTTAGGAATCTACCCATTATGGTGAATCTTTCTTTAATAAACTTCACTTTTCTTTGGCTGAGAGAAGACTTGAGTCAAATTCATCTGGCAGGACCTGGTAATGGTGGTATTTTGGATTCTCGTGCACCCCTAAACACTAAACCTCAACATTAGGAGTGCACACTGATACACTCAGAGTTCAATGTGCAAGTGGTGAAATAGAAATCATTGCCCCAGGATCAGACACATCACTTTGGGGACTTGTACTTGGACAAGAAGTGCCGAAATCCCGTCCATTTCCATGGATACTGTTCAGCCAGAAATAAAAGACTCTTGGGCTCTAACATTGGAATATGAAGAAAACCAAGCACTGAACTACTCTGTGGTGATAAATTCCATCCAATCCCTTCCAGAATCCCGCCCCAGACATCCCTACTTCGCCTCCGTGCTATCCTGGCTCTCTTGCTGCTTTTCATCACATTATGCTATGGAAATTCCTCCTAGAGACTCAACACCATGGAATGCATGCGTGTATCCCCAGATTTGACTGATAAGGACTGGTTTCTGGACCCTGTTCCTGCTCTTAACCACTAGTGGCATCAGCAGTTAGAACAGCTCCAACTCTTGAGTAGACTGCCATGTTTCCTGCCTGCTGCAAGGTACATGAAGTTTCATTTTCCAATACCAGTCCTCCTCTATGATCAGTTCAGAGACCAGCCAAGACCCTGAAGAGCTTTTGTTGATGGTTTCTGAAGAATGCCTTTCTCCAGATCTGCTTTTTCATCAAGTCTGGGGAGCCCTGAAACAGCTTCTCTTTATCTATGAACCTAAAGAAGAAATTTGAGAAAACATTCCCACCTTTCCTTTACAGACGTGGTAGGACAATTGTGGTACATCGAATATTTCTACAGACGTTTTCATTGTGTTGATCAGTTTTTTGTTTTTTTCCTCTGAAATAAATATTAGTTATATAAAAGTCCCCTCTTGTAGAGGATGGGGGAAGAATACCGTGAGAAATTATAGTTACGGAAAAGACAAAAGATATCAACAAAAATTATTTTTAAAAAGACAAAAAAAAAAATCAGCGCTTCTTCCTGCCTAACACCTCCAGCCTACTCTTTTCTGGAGACTTCTGTACTCTATCCTATACCCCATATTTGCTTTAGCTTGGCCTCCTCCAGTCAAACCCAGCTCTAGCCAGCCTTCCCCAGTATCCTTCTTGCTTATGACATCCGAGTTAGGAAGCCAAACAGATGGATATACCTGAAAGAGAACTTAGCCCCTTCCTGTGAAAATCTACGACCTAAAGTCAGTGAGCTGCCCAGTGTGACTGCAAATCAGGCATCCTACCCTGGTTAGGAGAGGGCTTGACAAAGCTATGTCATTACCTGTGCTGGAGTAGCTACCTGATTCCTTGTCAAGCGTCTCATGTTTTCTTCAAAGCTAATAACACAATTGTGTAAATAATTATTCAAACAAAGGAGGGAGAAAGCACTACAAACATTCAAACGGGGGGAGGGAATGGTCAATTAGAGCTTTTTAGTGGTGGAATAGGCTGCTTGAGGAGGCAGTAGGTCACCAACTATTTCTTTGGTCAAGTACTGTGGCACTTTTAGGATAAAATATTTGTTTGTGTTGCTCATTCATGTCCGGCTCTTTGTGATCTGTGGACCATACTGCCCATGGGGTTTCCTTTTTTTTAAATTTATTTACTTTTAGTTTACAACATTCAATTCCACAGTTCCTTGAGTTTCAAATCCCCGCCCCCCCATGGTAGCATTCAATCAAATATAGGATCTACAGATATCTTCACATCAATCATCAGACAGGTTGTAAAGGATTATAATCGATGGGATGATCAATGGGAAAGAGGAAACAAAACCAGAAAAGGAAATAGCAGGTGGCTAGATGGCACAGTGAGTATGGCACCAGATCTGGAGTCAGGAGGACCTGGGTTAGGATCTGGCCTCAGACACTTCACACACACACACACACACACACACACTAGCCGTGTGACCTTGGGCAAGTTACTTAATCCCAATTGCCCTACCCTCCCACCTCGAAAAAAAAAAAGAAACAGCATCTGCATTCAGCCTTCGCATCTCTTTCTCTGGATGTGGATACTCTTTCGATCATGAGTCTTTTGGAGGCGTCTTATAGCTACATTACTGGGAGGAGCCCAGGCTTTGAGGTTAGATGTCACACGTACATTGTGTTTGTGACTGTGTACAGACTTCTCCTGGTTCTGCTCTTCTCGCTCAGCATCACTTTATAGAAGTCTCTCCAGGTTATTGTGAAGTCTGTCTGCTCCTCATTTCTTATAGCACACTAGTATTCCCTTACATTCATATTCTACAACTTTATGTCCTCAGTATCTTGTACAATATCTCGCACCATTAGACTGTGAAACTCCTTGAGAACAAGTACTAAAAGCTTTTTTGAATACCCAGTGCTTACCACAGTTCCTGGCATGTAGTAGGTGCTTAATAAATACTGACCTGCCAACATAGTTATTATGATCACTTTATATATATATATATATATTTTTTAAAGCAATCAGGGTTACGTGTTTCTGGGTGTGGTGTTAAGTGTCTGAGCCCGGATTTTATCCCAGGTCATCCCGACTCTGGGGCCAGTGCTCTTACTCACTGAGCCACCTGGCTGCCCCTAATATGTATTTATTAAATTGAAATATGCTTCCTGTAATTTTCTCAAACAGATTATTAAGTTTACACAGTTTTAGCCTATTAGATTCAACTGAGGCATGAGTATTACTGATTGAAAGCTACTGAACAAAGGGACTGTATACATCTTTGTACCTCCCCTTTGACCTGTCAGCCCTTTGTACTTAGCAGATGCTCAGTACACATTTGTTGAATGAATGTACATACTGAACCTATTTAACTTGCATTATTAAGATAAATATTTTTACATATCAGGATGTAACTCTTTCATGTATGATGCTAGCAATTTTACTTACATTTACTTAGCCAGAGGAAAAGAAGGCTACCAGAATTTTAGGGGAAGTGATCCTATTAGACTATGAGCATCAATATATCTTCTTGGCTTCTGAAGCTTTAAGTGGGTCTGGCCACATCTGTGTCTTTATCCTGTAGCCTGGCTAGTGAACTCTCGCAATAAGAAGCTTATCTGTAGTAAACAGAAGAGAGGGTAGGGTGAGTTACTTGTACAGAAGGTTAGCAAACTTCTGTGTACTTGGACTCAAATAGGTTTTATAACCTTGATAACTGGCATTTTCTTTATCTTTGCTGGGCTGCGATATCACATAGTTTCAGTAAGTCTGTTTTATATCCTTGAGTTTGTTCATGTGCTACATTAAAAAAACGTGGAATTTTATGTCCTTTAATCAGGCAAAGTGTCTGAAATCGTTAACTCTGAGCCTACTGGAATCAAAATAACCCATAGTATATTTTTCCAATAGAATGTAATTTCCTTAAGGACAAAAAACGGTTTCATTTTTATCTTTATAGCCTTAGCATCTTGAACATAGCAGATGCTTAACAAATGCTTGTGGTTGATTGATTTCCCTTGCATGAATGAATTCAACCAAGATGAATGATTCCCTCAGCATATATTCAGTCAACAAACAGATAAGTGCTTACTCTGTGCTAGACACTGTACCAAACTCTGGGAATACATATATAGCAAAAGAAAGACAGTCTCTTTTTCCCTCAAGGACCTTACTTTCTAACTCAGAAGACAACACATGAAAGGAAGCTGAGGTGGGGGACGGCATGATGGGAAGACCAGAGGAACGTAGCCTGGTGAGAAATTAAGAGATTTATCTTTTAAAATTTTTATTTGTTCAATTAGCAAATTGCAGGAAGCATATTTCAATTTAATAAATATATATTAAGTGATAATAATACCTATGTCAGCCAGTCAGTATTCTGAACACCCTCCTTAAGTGAAGGTTCTGAGAGCACCCTTTGCCCTCCATTTAGAGGGAGAAATCTCAGGACCAAAGAGCACTTTCAAGGTGTGAGTTCCAAGGCTGAAGTGATCTTCCAGGATGAAGAGGTTTGGGGGTCATGATAGAAAATCCAGAGGAGTGCAGCCTGGTGGGAAAACTACAACTTTCTAAAATTTGGAAGAAAAAAAAACCATTTATTCCCTGATTTACAATTAGAAAATTAGCTGAGTAATTCCTTCCTTTTATTTATTGAATTTTTTTTCTTTTTGGAGAGGGGAAGGTAGGGCAATTGGGGTTAAGTGACTTGTCCAAGGTCACACGGCTAGTTTTGTGTAAAGTGTCTGAGGCTGAATTTGAACTCAGGTCTTCCTGACTCCAGGGCCAGTGCTCTATTCACTGTGCCACCTAGCCACCTCCTCCCTTCTATTTTCTAATGGAGTTGGGGGAGGCTTCTTGGAAGAAATGGAGTTGAAGGGGAATTGAATATAGACATAGTAGATGGTTTAGAATGTGGCTTTAATGGGAGGGAAAAATGCCAGTGTAGTGAAAAGAGCTGCATTTGTATTCTAGTTCTGCTAGCTGCTACCTATTTGACTTTAGGAAAAGCACATTACATTTCTGGGTCTTAGTTCTCTCATTTGTAAAATAAAGGAATCAGACTGATGAACTCAGGTTCCTTTGAGCTCTGAATCTCTATTCTTGGTATGTTCTTTTAAAGACACATCATACATCAAAGGGTTAGCCTAATCGGGGAATGGGAAGTTACATAAACAGAAGCAATTTCTTTTCCCAACTCACTCTCGTCTTTCCCTTCTCTAAGCTCCTATTATATCATGGTTGCTGCCTTCATTCCCTAAGAGGAACAAAATGACATCTCTATATGTTTGGTTGACTGATCAGACCACTATGAGCTCGGAATGCTCTACCACAGGATGGGCACAAATAATTCATGTGAACGTTTGGGGGCGGATTCTCTAAATTTGCACTTCTCCCGTTTCTTTTGAGCTACTTCAATTCTGCTTTGCTCATAGAGCACGGCACCTTCTCTGATAAGGGCACACGATACTGAGTCGTCCTGCAGCCTGATGGGAAAACCACAACTTTCCAAAATTTGGAAGAAAAAAAACATTTGGGAAAGGTTACTGGTGTGTCCCGTGTCACACAACAAATTTCAAAGTTCTTAAGAGAGACTTTGAGAGTGTTGTTGTATCACTCCTTCTGACCACCATGTGAGCGCTTGCCCTGTGTGAATTCTCCATGGAATAGTCTTTTTGGCCAGTGTACATTTTGCATTCAAATGTGACCAGCCCATTGGAGTTGAACTCTCTGCAGTAGAGTTTGAATGCTTGGCAATTTAGTTCAAGTAAGGACCTCAGTGTCTGGTATGTCATCCTGCCAGGTGATCTTCAGCATGTTCCTAAGACAATTCAAATGGAAGCAATTCAGTTTCCTGGCAGGACACTGGTAGACTGTGCAGGTTTCACAGGCATATAGCAATAACGTCAGTACAATGGCTCTGCAGACCTTCAGTTTGGTAGGCAATCTAATACCTCTCCTCTCTCATGCTCTCCTTTGAGCCTCTCAAACACTGAGCCTGCCTTGGCAATGCGTGAGTTAACCTCATTATTCGTCAGTCAGTCAATAAACATTTATTAGGCACCTACTATGTGGCAAGAATTGTGCTGTCAGTTCCATTATACTTTTGCATTTAATTATTCTCTAGTCATTCTATGAGTGTAAGTTAGTCTCTTTAACTAGTTCCTTAATAGTTCCTTGTGGCAATGTGCTGGGACTTTGAATAAATACTTATTGATTCATGAAAAGATGCTTAGATTCTCTAAATCAGTAAAATGCTAACAGCAAGAATGTTAGGTAGTATTTATATAGTGCCTTAAGGTTTGCAAAGTTTGTCATATATTGCATCCATCCTCTAGAATAGCAAAAAAATAAATAAATAAAATTATGGTGGGTCTGTGTGAATTGACATTATTCTTAGTGGGATGGGGGCTGAAACAAACATTAGGTAGAACAGTATGGCAATCTGATCATAACAACCTAATGATTCTGTGGCCAAGACTTAATTAAAATATACACATACACACGCACAAGGAAAGAGAAGGACTTAGATGTAACAAAAATAGTTGCATTATTTGTAATAGCAAAAACCATTAGAACAACATTGAAAAAAATGGGAGAATTGCTGAATAAGTTATGGTGTAATGATGTAATGAAGTAATTTTTTTAGACTAAATCCGATCAGATCTGCTAACATTGGTCAAAACTTGCTCGTTGTGGATTCTTTAGTGAATTGCCTGGGGCACTGAGCATTTCAGTGACTTTCTAAGAGTCTTAGAGTCAGGATGTATCAGAGGTGGGACTGGAACCCAGGCCTTCTTGAAAGCAGTGTTCAATTTCTGACCAGTCTGCCATGCTGCCTTTTTTGTTATTGTTGTTTTTGCTTTTTTATGGAGCGGGGAAGGCAGGGCAATTGGGGTTAAGTGACTTGCCCAAGGTCACACAGCTAGTAAGTGTTAAGTGTCTGAGTTCAGATTTGAACTCAGGGCCTCCTGACTCCAGGGCTGGTGCTCTACTCACTGCGCCACCTAGCTGCCCCTGCCATGCTGCCTTTTAATGAAATACCATGGTGCTGACTTAATAAGTGTGAAGCATGTGAGAACGCATAAAAACACAGAAAGCAATTCAAACTAAATAAACAGAAACAGAACTTTATGCACATTGATTCCAACTATATATGAAAAAAGAAAGCAAATAGGGGTAGAGGAACTATAGAAAGATCCAGAGTGATATAGATCCCCCCCAAAAACAACAGCAGCATCACATTTTTTATTTGTTTGAAGTTTACTTACTATCTAATTTGTTATTGAAAAGTCAGTGTGGTGTGGTACATGGAGAACTGGCCTCAAAGCCAGGAAGATCTGAGTTCTAATCTTACCTCTCAGACTACGTTGTGGAGGATATGTTGACCTTTATTAGGAGAAGCAATTTCCTCACTTGGGAGTTCCATACACTAATGAAATCACTAGTCTAGTCCCTGTCTCTATCTATGTTATTAAATACTAATGGCTGCAAGTAAGATTTTATTCCTTATTTTTTATTTTTTGTGTTATTAAGTTTATGATTATTTTAAAAATCACTTGCTGGTTGAGAGAACTCAGAGTGGTTCAGTCATAGAAGAATACTTGTGTCCTCTCATCCTAAGGCCTGGGGAGATGGCTGTATGCAGTTTGGATGTCATGATGATAAAAGTTGGTGCAGTAGTTTTTGAACTGAAGAAACATTTTCTGACCTTGAGGATCATCATTCTGTCTTTTTGGCTCTTGGGGCTCAACTGGTTTCTAGTTGGGACTTCACTTGAAGACTGAGGCAGAAGGCTGGCTCAGAAATGGTGGTGACTAACCAGCTCATCAGGTTTCAACATGTTACTCATATTTGCATATTTCCTGGGACAGGAACAAAAAAGCAAACTGGAATGAACACTTCTGGTGCAAGGGTTATATCACCAGGTTGTTTCACTCTCTTCTCTGAAGTTCTCTTATCAAGGTTCCTTCACTGGAGTAACTGGGCCCTCTCTTCCTGGGTTCTTCCCCTTCTTGCAGGAGGGAGATTCTGGTATATATTTGGATCAGAGTATTTTGAACTGGGAGGGACTTAAAGATCATCTGTTCTGGTCTAATTCACTCATTTTACAGATGAGAAAACCAAGGCCCAGAAAAGTGAGTTACCTGTTTAAAACAATATGCTAGGTACTAAGCAGCATAGGCAGCCTTCAAATTCAGGCCCTTTCCTGCAAGAACCTATCCTTACTTCTGTCTAGGACTTGTATGAGATTAAACTGTTTCTTGTAGGACTCTCAAACAACAACAGTTATCGTTAACATTTCATCTTCTCTCTCAAATTAAATAATTACTTTAGGTCATGTCATGAGGAAGATACAAACCACTGATAGCCTTCAGACTTAACTGTCCTCAAAAATCAGAGAAGCTGGTGTGTGTTAACTCTGTAGGGAAGGTCATTAATTTACTAGTAGGAAAAAAAAGCAGTTTCTCCTTTGTGCATATGGGAGGAACTGTATTCTACCAGCAATTAACCTTTTCCACAATTTATTCTCTTTCCTAGCTCTGAGTGAAAAGACAGACCAACTTAAGTCAGTAAATTGAAAACATACAAATACAAAAAGAGCCTAATTGGGGAGAAAGTCACAATTTAAGCCCACTTACTCCTTAAGATAGGAGTATTTAAAATGCTATCAAATCATTAACACCAAAAAGCAATTTGTGCATGTGTGTGTGTGTGTGATTTTACCTTATTTCCGAAGAAACATATAAATCTGATGAACTTTACTGGTGCCAGCCATATTATGAAAGCAGCACAGTGGATAGAACATTTAGACCTGAAATCATGAAGACCTGAATTCAAATCAGGTCTTACTGTGTGACCTTAGCCCAGTCACTTAAACTCTGTCTGCCTCAGTTTCATTCTGTAAAATGAATATAATAATAGCACCCATCTCCCAGGGTTTTCAAAAGTATAAGAAGAGATATTTATAAAATGCTTTGCAAACCTTAAAGAATCACATAAATGCTTATTCTTAGGAGTATTTTCTATTATTAATTATAACAATGACATAATTATAATCTAAGGAAAAGTATTTTCCTCATAGTTCTGAACTTTGGGAAATAGTTAGACAAACCTGAACTCCCCTCAGGACAGTGACTGGTATTCAGATGAGAACAGAAATAACTATAGTCTTTTCTGTGCAGTCCTCATATATCTCCAGCAATGAATTAATATTATATCTAGCACTGGTTACGTTGCCTCTGTAGAGTCATTTTTAAAGTCTATAGTACACTCCAGGAACTGTACTAAGCATTAGGGTTACAAATATAAGCAAGCAAGACTGCCATTGCTTGTTCTTCATTCTAGAAGAGGATCATGGCGTCAGGAAGGAGATATCATGACTTGCAAATGAATTGGATTGAAGTGAGGCAGGACTGTGCAAAGCCAGCAACCTCACTGTCTCCTCCAGAGCCATCTGGGTCCAGTGGCAAGACATAGATCATGATGACTGGAGGTGGCCCCTGAAGATAAGGTCTTTTCCAGGTCTCAACAAGCAAGACTATCTATACTCTTAAGGAACTTCCATTCTAAAAGGGAAGGACCATACATAAAGTGGAGTTGGAAAGGGAGTGTGTTCTGGAGGGAGGTCAAGATATGGAGATGACTTGAGGTGTAGCAGAAGGAGAGGCTCTGTCAAGATAAGGCAAAATTTCACTTGTCAGAGCTAGAGACCAAGAAGGTGGGCACTACTCTCTCTGTTCTAGTGCTAAGCCCATGGAGATGATGGTCCAAATGGAGAAAGCATGATGTAGAGATATTTGGAAAGTGGGGTGGGGTTTTGTAGCAGCAAGCACCCCAGCGTCCCCAGTATGTCGCTGCCACCACAGGTTCTTAGATCTGCTTTGTTAAAGGAAAGCAACTCAAAATGGGTTCACAAGCTTACTTTAATCAGTCAAATATGTATCATTTACCTAGTTCAGGGGAAAGAGGTCAGCACCCCGAACTTCAGAGTATACAGACAGATATATCAAGAGAGAAACAGATCAAGTAGGCAGGTTTCCAAACTGTCCAACCATTACATCCATACCAAATCAACATCTGGGTTTTTCAAAGCCGGGGGGGAGAGGGGGGCTCTCAACAGCGGCTTCCCAGAGTTTCATCTGATCAAAATACAGAACACTTCTCAAAGTGAGCCCCCAAACAAAGCTACACATCAGGGCTTATATAGCCTTCTCCTGGCTCAGAGAATGAAACAACCTTATTGACTTACTGGTCAATCAAAAAGTATCTACTGAAAAACAAGCCTCCCACCCCAGGCTCCAGTTGTACTTTAGCCTAGGGGCAGGGAAGATCTTCAAAATTTACATTCCCATTACAGGTTTTAGCTGTCAGATCCTGCCAGCTTCCTAGCTTCTGGTAAAACAGTACCCTTTAATGTAATCCTAAGGGTTCTGTGGTACTTGTTTAGTGGGTAGCAAGCATTGCTGGTTGCCTAGCTGCACTCCAGTTCCCAGGAACATTTCCTGTCAGTGGAGAGTATGGTCATATCAAGTGTTAGAGCAGACCTGCACAACTTGGAAGTAGGTACGGGCCAAAATTAAACAAGTCCAGACTTCTTCAGGCCACAGATAGCCTAGTTGCTAGAGAGTAACTGATGATGTTTGGTTGACATGGGTCACGTGACATACAAGAGAGGGTACGCAATGGCAATCCACCTGCCAGATTACCTGATGGGCACAATAGTGACTAATGGAAGGCAGGTTAAGTGGGGCATGGACAAAGCCCTTGTTCCATCTTTACTTTCTTCTGCATCTTTTACATTTTTCACAGGCCACCTGAAATTCTTTGGCCGGCCACAAGTGACCTCAGGGCCATATGTTGTGTAGGCCTGTGTTAGAGGCATGCTCTAACATGGCTCCTTGGCTCTACTGTCCTTGGGGTGGGAGTGGGAGACAGGCTCTGAGGGTCCTCATTAAAACAGGATGACTGTACAATTAAGAAGCCTTTCTGCCATTGGAAGTATTTTCAGTCAGCCATTCTGGCAAGGTATTGGGAAGGTAAAGCAAAGAACGTTTAGATGCCAGCTATAATATTATGGAATTTTTCACGCAGAATGAAAGTGTACATGCATTTTAGGATTTGAAAAGTAGGATAATTTGGGATTTAATATAGCTGTGTGGAGTGGAATCTCAATCTGTATTTATCTACATATACGTCCAAGGACAAAAGCAAGGAGAGCTACTTTTGGACTCAGATAATAAATTGCAATAGATTACAACATTAGAATATTAAGACTAATTTGTTGTTGGTATAAAGTTCAATTTCTTTTTGTATGTGCATTTCAGAGCTTAGTAAAATGGATGTTAGAGGAAACAAGTTTGTTTTTTTCTCTCTCTCTTTTAACAACTAGATTAAAGAAATTCATATTTGCAATTCCTAGAGAACAGATGTGCCAGATTTTGTAACATGTGGGGTCATGCAAATCATAGTCCTAAAGGTATTCAAATTTAAAACCCCACTAATTCAGAAAGAAAGGAGGTTTGAGGATCCTTTCAGGCATTTGGCCTAAAATGTGCCCAACACATCGCCACGCAGACCAAGAGCTGACTGCTCTTCCTCCTTAAGCCTTGTGAGTAATATGAACCCTAGCTTTGTTGGCAGCTCCCCCAGAGAGATGAGTCAGCACTTCATTGGGTGGATACCATTTCTAGAAGGTCTTAGGTGACTGGTTGAAAGTTCAGCAGTGAATGAATGGTCTTCAGAAATTTTCTCCCTGAGAAGTGTAGCTATGGGATAACGAGAGACCTGTGATTCCCAGAAAGGAGGTCAATGGTACCAGACCAGATTTAGTTTAAATTTCTTTCTATGAGATTTTCTCGGAGTTTAATGAATGAAACTTTACATCATTTTAAAATCCTTTACTGGGATTTTGATGGAGATCCCAAGATTGTAACTTCTGAGAACTTTTTTCATTTAAACACTTCCCAAGGCAGAAAGAGTCCAGAATGGATTTTCTGCTGATTTTGAGCACTAGTCAAGCATTCTCATTTTTCTGCTCAATTCTAAGAAGTACAAAGGATTTATTTATGACATCTTATGTCTGGCCACAGGTTTTAACCAAATGAAGATGACGTTGCTATAACTGGCATGTCAGTGTGGCCACGTCTGTTGTGACCTCCTCTAGCAGGAGGTCATACAGGCAGAGTGGAAACATCCCCTCCGCTGTTGAGACCTCATAGTACCCAGCATCAAACTGAGTGGAGAAGCAGAGAAGCAACTGATTTGGTCAATGTGAAAGGTTAGATATGTGTCCTAAATGGAGCTTTATATTTAATTTACTTTTATTTCCTTCTTTCTACCAGTTACTCACAGAAACAGTTGCTTATTATTAATTAAATCATAGTTCTGTCGTGGTAGCTGAGACCCTCGATGCACTTGGTAGCCTTGACCTTCTTTCAACTGAAGAAGATGATTTACAGAAAATCTTGTCCATTCTCTTCTAGTCTCTCCTTCCCCTCCCCCATTTTCTTTTTTTATTGTGAAATTAATAATCATTAACACACATAAATATTTCAATATATTTTTAAATAGAGAAAAGAGACTTGTATGAGAAACTGTAAACCCCTGATGTATAGTTTGTCTACAGGGAAGTATTTCTATATTGAATACAATGGGGGTAGTCATGTAACCTGACTATTTGTGTCCATTTCCATACCTTTCATTTTCTTTTGTACGTGTGACTCTTGCCCTCCCTGTCTCTCTCCCTTTTCCTTGCTCATCTAATTATTGCTGCCTGAGTGATCACTCCATTGACGTCCTGACATAATAAACATGTGTAGTTCAGAAAAACAAATCAACACGTTGGCCATGTCTGGAAACACATTTGTCATTCAGCATCCTGAATCTGTTACCTCTCTGTGTCATCATCTTTTGAAGCCACTGTCCTTTGCTGCTCTGATCAGACTTTGGAGGCCTTTTAAAGCTGTTTTTCCTCATATTGTTGTGGTCATCATCACTGTTGATCTTCCTCCGTTCACTCTGCATCACTTTGCATAAGTTTTCCCACGTTTCTCTGAATCTATTGTATTTGCCATTTTCTATGACAGTTCCCTGATTTTACAGAAGAAGAAAAGAAGTGAAATGACTTGCCCAAATTCAAACAGGGATGATACAGCAGAACAACGACTTGAACCTGGATCCTTCAAATCTAAAACCAGGGCTGTTTTCAGTATTTCTAGTAAAGAATATTGTATTGCAGTCTCTTTCTTACAACTATATGAGGAATATGTTTTGAATGTTGCTAACCCAATTTTACAGATAAGGAACTGAGGCTTATAGGGTTTGTAACTTGTTCAAAGTCACTGGACTTTGAGCATGTTATAAAGTCAGCTTAGAAGGTGCCACATCTCTACTGTAATGTCTAAATCAGTGATAATGTAATATATTTAGCCCAGGGGTGAGGAACCTGTGGCCTCGAGGCCACATGTGGCCCTCTGGGTCCTCATGTGAAGCCCTTTGACTGAATTTAAACTTCATAGAACAAATCCCCGTAATAAAAGGATTTGTTCTGTAAAACTTGGACTCAGTCAAAAGGCCGCACCCAAGGATCTAAAAGGCCACATGTGGCCTCAAGGCTGCAGGATCCTCACCCTTAGTTTAGCCAATTCTATCTTCACAATACTCCATGAATCTCTCCCCTCTTCTCCACTCAGAAGGCTCCCACTCTAGTTCAGCACTTCTTCAAGTCTCACTTGGGCTACTACATTAGCCTCTTAATTGATGACCCTGTTTCAAGTCTTTCTTTCCACCATTCCATCCTCCACAAGAAGCTCCCTTACTCTGATGTCTTTAAGGACTCTCTGTTGCCATAAAATACAAAGTGGCATGAAAAGTCCTTTATATTCTGGCCCCAACCTATCATCTTTTTTGACTTACTTTATATCACTCTCACTGGAGCCAAACCATCCTATCTGCTGTCTCTGTATGTGTCCCCACACCTATCTCTTGTCTTTGCAAGGCTGTCTCCAGTATCTGAAAGGCCTTCACTCTGCCCTTCTGCCTCATGTTATCTCTACCTACATCCACGGCTCCACTCAAGTACCACATCCTACAAGAATCTTTTCCTGACTCCGCCACCCCTGCCCCCTCCAAATTACTTTGTACATATTTTATATTTACTTATCTATTCAAATATTGTTTGCCCCTAGTAATAATAATAATAGCTATGGTTTATATAGGGCAGCTAAGTGGCACAGTGGATAGAGTGCCAGGCCTGAAGCTAGGAAGATTCATCTTCCTGAGTTCAAATCTGGCCTCAGATGCTTACTAGCTGTGTGAACCTGACCAGGTCACTTAACCCTGTTTGCCTCAGTTTCCAAATCTGTAAAATGAGCTGGAGAAGGAAATGGCAAAATACTACAGTATCTTTGCCAAGAACACCCCCAAAATGGGGTTACAAAGAGTCAGGCACAACTGAAATGACTAAACAACAAAAACCATTTATATAGCACCTACTATGTTCCAGGCACTGTGCTAAATACTTTATAAATATTCTCTCAATAGAATATAAACTTTTTAAAGGCAGGGAATATTTTCCTATCTTTGTTATCCCCAGTGCCTACTATAGTCCTTGGCACCTAGTAAGCACATAAGTAAATGCTCCTTGAATTGAATGGGAAGAAAACCCAGTGAAGCCAATTTTTGCATCCATTGCTAAAGAATACAAGACAATATTGGAATACACTCATACTTTTTGTAGTTTATGTTGGCTTCTTATTCATTTCTGTCTATGTTTCTTTGATAAAGTCATATATAGTTTGGGACCTGTCTACCTTTAGGAATGTTTCTGTTAATAGGAATATATATTGTACCTGTGCTTGCATGGCTGTAGACAACTCCAGGATGAGGAATCTTCCTTTATCAATCCAGGTGTCCATCTTCTCTGCCACTTACAACCAAATCAGTTACCTAGAGCACTAAGAGATTGTGACTTGATGGAGGTCCCATGGCAGGGCTTAAACTCAGGACTTCCCGGTTCCAATCTATTGGCTATGTCATACTTCCTTTCATTTCTCTCTATGCGCTTATAAAATCAGGCTGATATTACAATTAATGATTATTTTTGGCCTATTATGAATCTACCTTTTAAATTATTTAAAAATGTTATTTTTAATTTATGGAATAAAACAAGCATTTCTATAACATAATACAGTAAAAAAGATGATTGTGCATAGTAATGAAACTGCAAACTATTCCATATTTCAAATATACAACAAAATTACCATGTAAACTTATTTTTTCCTTCCTTCCCCCTGCCCCTGACCTAGATAGAAATGGTTACCATTAGACACAAACAGATATATGTATGTAAAATTATTCTATGCATACTTTTATTTATCAGTTCTTTCTCTGGATGTAGATAGCATCTTTCTTCATATGTCTTAGAGTTAATTTGGGTATTTATAATAGACAAAATCACGTATTTGATCAAAGTTGTTCTTAAAACAATATTGCTGTTACTGTATACACTGGTCTCTTGGAACACCGCCTTATGACAAATATACACATTTGTACATATGCCTGCTCATTTCACTCTTCATTATGTTGTGCAAGTCTTTCCATGTTTTTGTAAGATCGAGTTCATCATTTCTTATATCACAGTAGTATTCCATCACAATCATATACCACAACTTGTTTATCCATTCCCCAACTTATGGGCATCCCTGCAATTTCCAGTTATTACCACCTCAAAGAGAGCTACTATAAACATTCTAGAACATGTAGGTTCTTTTTCTTTTTCCCTAATCATCTTTGGAAATAGGCCAAATAGCGGTATTGCTAGGTCAAAGGGTATGTAGGTTGTTTAATAACTCTCTGGCTATAATTCCAGATGGCTTTCCAAAATGGTTGGAAAAGTTCACAATTTCACCAACAATGAATTAATGTCCCAATTTTTCCACATCTTCTCCAACATTTATCACTTTCCTCTTTTATCATTTTAGCCAATGTGGTAGGTGTAAATAATATCCAAGGTTATTTTAATCTGCATTTCTCTAATCAATAATGATTTAGAGCATTTTTATATGACTTGTTTTGACTTTTCACTGGAAAACTGTCTGCTCTAATTTTTGACCATTTATCAATTGGGGAACGACTCATATTTTTATAGATTTCACAAAGTTTTTTATATATTTTAAATATAAGACTTATATTAGACAAACTGTCTAAAGAAATTTTTTCCCAATTTTCTGCTTTACTTCTGATCTTGGCTATATTTATTTTATTTGTACAAGAACCTTTTAATTTGATGTCATAGAAATTATCCATTTTATACCTAACTTTGCTCTCTATCTCTTGTTTATTCATAAATTGTTTATCTATCCATAAGTCTGATAAGCGATATATTCCATGTTCTTATAATTTCCTTGTAGCATTTCTTTATGTTTAGGTCATTTATCCATTCTGACCTTATCTTGGTAAATGGTGTGAGATACCAGTCCATGCCCAGTGGCTGTCATACTGCTTTGCGGTTTTCCCAGAAATTTTTTACTGAGTAAAAACTCTTATCACAAAATCTGACACTTATCAAATATCGTCAAAATGAATCCACCTTTGACCTTCTCTAAGATAATTAATGTTTGTTGGAGGCCCTAGCATAGCACTTTATAACATGCAAAACACTTCCACACACATTTTATTCAGTTCTTTTGTATCTACAACCTCAGAGTTAGATTTTGGAGGGACAGGGTTTATGGATTATCTATAAGTTTATAAGTAAGTTCTCAACTTTGCAGCAACAGTTACTTCCCTACTCTAAGGACAAAAATTCTCCAGGAGACCTTGCTTGTGAATGTACACATTCACAATGTTACAACCTTACTGTTAGTATTTACTGGTAGGAGAACCAAAGGAGAGCTTTTAAAATGTTAATTTGCCTATATTTTTTTTCTTTTAATGTGTAGATTTTTTCATGCAGTGGGACAAAACCTGCACATCATGAAATGTAAGAAGCCCATGTCTGACTGTTTAGGAACTATGTTTCCTATATGACTGCAGGCCTCAAGAGTTGGGGCTGTTGGCAGATTGCTGAAAGTGTGAGTTCTCTTGAGACACTGTGCCAGTATCAAAGGGATTTCATCAGGACCGTGGGTTGGGAGGCAAGGAGAAGGAAGTGAGTCCATAATGGGGATAGCAGGGGATCTGAGTCACAGGTCCAATCAGCAACTGAGCCGAGACTTGGCTAGACAAGTAGGCTACAGGCCAAACAGTGAGGGAGTTAGCTGAGTTATGGCAACCTGTAGGGTTTGCCAGTACTAGTCAATGTATTTCTTAAAATTTAGAGCACTAAATAGGTTTTTTTAAGGATTGTGAATTCAACATCCTCAACAATTACAAATGTTTCCAGACAGAAAGAACAAGGAAAAAGGACTGTATGAGAAACTATGAACTCTTGCCACACCATGTTCTAAAGAAATACATGTGCTTAGTAAGATAGTCACAGATTGCTCTATATGTCCCTTTCTGCATCTCCCTTCTCTTCCCCATTTACATTAAAAAATACTTTGTTGGGGCAGCCAGGTGGCTCAGTGAGTAAGAGCACTGACCCCAGTGTCAGGATGACCTGGGGATCGAATCCGGGCTCAGACACTCAGCACCTACCCAGAAATACCTGAACGTGTAACCTTGAGCACGTTACTTAACCCCAGTTGCTAAAAAAAAAACAAAAAAACAACAACAATACTTTGTTGCTGTTGTATCTTGTCATTACCCACTGATCCATATCCTCTCTGCCTCCTGCCCAACAGAAGCACCCCCTCATAACAAATATGTACAGTTAAAACAACTCATCTAAATCAACAGAATCACCTCCTTATAACAGACTTGTAGAGTGAAACAAAGCAAATCATCATATTGTCCATGAGTTCATTACCTGCCCACCAAGAGGTGAAAGGTATATTTCATCACCAGTCTTAAAATCATGGCTCACTAAGGTCTTTCAGTGTTGTTTTTCCTACATGATTGTTATGTTCATCGTGTAAATTGTTTTACTCGCTCTGCTCACTTCACCTCAGAAATCTCTCTCTACTTTTTTTTGAGGGGGGAAGGCAGGGCAATTGGGGTTAAATGACTTGCCCAAGGTCACACATATGCAGTCTGAGGCTGGATTTGATCTCAGGCCCTCCTGATTCCAGGGCTGGTGCTCTATTCATTCTCCTACCTAGCCACCCCTCTCTTCATATTAGGTCTGCTATATTCTCTTTTCCCTCAGATTTCTCTCTCACTCTAGTCTGCATGAAAACTAATTCTAAAGCCTCTAATAAACTGATTCAGCAGGAAATCTGAATGATTGAGCATCTGAAGGGGACAATTCCTCAAACAAAAGGAACAATACAATGAAGAACTAGGTGTGTAATTTTGACCCTTGGCATCTGGGCTGGGGAAACATTTTTTTTTAAGCAATCGGGGTTAAGTAACTTGCTCAAGGTTACACGGCCAGTTATTTCTGGGTGGGTGCTGAGTGTCTGAGCCCGGATTTGATCCCAGGTCATCCCAACACTGGAGCCAGTGCTCTTACTCACTGAGCCGCCTGGCCGCCTGTAAGCATGTTTTTTTTTTTTTAGACAAAAAACTTTTTCAGAGCCTTTGAACTAGAGTATACTTATCATATCTTGCCTACTCTGGGTCTACATTTCTAGCATTCAACCAAACCAAATTAGTTCTTGGCAGGGGAGAAAAGGAACAAAGTAGATTGCCGTTTGGCATGACCTTTGTCCTCATGGTATTTAGTACATTATTGGCTGGCAAACTGGGTTTGACCCAAGTAGGCTTCTTTTTGTTGCATTATACCAACAGTATCCTGATACTCATTAGACTTGGTGTAGAGTTCTGTATCCAGATGAAAGAAAATCAAGGTGAAAGTTTATACTTAAATAACATTATCTAACTGAGACAAACAATTTTAAGGGATTTGGAATTGCGTTTGAAAGGCTATAAAATGATCACTGCTTTCTATCATAGGAAAAGTAACAATGCAGAGAATTTCTGTGTATCAGTAATGGGAAGACTCAGAGAATACAAGTTATGAAAAATTAATGTTGGTAAATAAAATTAATTCAAATAGAATTAGAAGAAAAATATAGATGGGGGGAATCTTTGCATTAAACATCTTTGGTAAAAAATCTGACATCCAAAATCTATGAGCTGTAATTCTTAACCTGTGTTTGGTGAAATTAAAAAAATTTTCATAACTGTATTTCAAATAATGAAATAAATAATCAATAATAATAACCAAATAATGGTTGGTTTCCTTTGTAACCCTATGTATATTATTTTATGCATTTAAAATATTTTTCTGAGAAAGGCTCCATAGGTTTCACCAGGCTGTCAAAGGGGTGCATGACATAAGCAACATTAAAAGCCCTTGACCTACAGGGAAATGACAATCTATAAAATTAAGACCCTTTGCCCAATAGACTAATTGTCATAAGACACAAAGTTTTCAAGATAAGAAATGTGAACTATTTAAAGCTATCTGAAAGATGCTCAAAATTATTAATAATCAGAGAAAGGCAAATGACAACTCTAAAGCATCACTTCTTTTCCAACAAATTGGCCAAGATGAAGGAGATCACACATATGGCGACCACAAGTTCTGAGTGCCGAGGCCAGTAATGGGCTTGCCCCAAAATGACAATGATGATGAGAGCTGCTATTTATATGGCTCCTACCATGTGCCAGGCACTGTGCTAAGCACTTTACACAGATCTCATTTGAGCCTCACAGCGACACTGTGAGGTAGGTGCTGTTGTTATTTCTATTTTTCAATTGAGGAAACTTGTTCACAGTCACATGGTAAGTATCTGAGGCTGAATTTGAACTTGTCTCTTCCTTATTCTAGGACGAGCAGTCTCTCCGTTGATCCACCTAGCTGAAGGGACACAAATCCACCACAAATTCTGTGGAAATCAAAGGCATTCGAGGTCCTGTCTTTTCTGGGATTAGGAGGTTGAGAGCTGAGTACTCCCACATGCCCAGCAACTCTGACATGAAAACCTGGAATACTCAGGCAGCTGGGCAGAGTTCTTTGCTACTTTCACCCATCTTGACCCGCCTTGTTTGAATTAAGCAACCATTAAAGCTGGCACCACTGTCCCATAGTGATTTCATTCTGTCATCTTAGTTATCTGTTTTTTTCCTCCTGCTATGGCAGACAAATCTCTGTCATGCCACCCCCAGCTCTCCACCCCCCCAGCCCTAATCAATGTCATTCAGTCTGTGTCTGTTGAGGTAAAATACCCCCTTCTCCCTCCTCTCTGCTCTGATCAGTACTGACCTCAGCCCCTTCTGAGTATATAACCTCCTTTAGCCTCGAATTCCACTGTGGCCTTTGGAACTTCTGCACTGCCATCAATAAGCTTTCCTTTGTCCTAGACAGATAGCTCTACCTAACCCTCTTTTCAGCTCTTTCTGCTGAGGGAGCTTGGCTGTCTCCATAAGTCACTGTACCCTAGACCACCCTCTTTAGGACTAAAGGTTCCTTTTCTCAGTCTTTCTGAAGCACTGGATCAGGAAGAAGAATAGGTATATTCTTGGCTCACATGACATGCTAAATAAAAACAGATAATCAGGGTCCAGGTTTTCACTGAAGCTGAACACATAGCTGACCACAGCCCCATAATATTATCACGAGATTATGAGGGATGAGTCAGACTCAGAAGATACCACACACATGGAATGAGACTTTCACTCCCAAACTCTGTTCTCCCACAAGCACTGGCTCCTTTATACCTTTGGTGTCCTCAGGCCCAGGTTTCTTACAGTTGTGATACCCCATGCAGCAGGTGATTTATGTGGTGTGGGGATCCTTTGGGTCAAGATGAATTCAAGTTGAATAGATGCTTATTGGCTGACTTAACACTACAGCATGCTTCCATGATGGCAGGGAATGATATGCCTTTGGAAGACACTGGGCAATGTGGGAGAAATACTCAGCTCTCAATCTCCTAATCCCAGAAAGGACAGGACCCCTAAGGCCTTTGATTTCCAGAGAAGTTGTGATGGGTTTGCTTGCATCCCTTCAGCTAAGCGGATCAATGGAGAAGCTGCTGGACCTGGCCTCAAGGAGTTCTGTACCTGGCTCACAGCCTGCCTCTCCCAGCTCAATCCCTATGCTCTTATTCAGGTATTACAACATACATGTCATTTCATCAAATACCCTGGTCTTCCAGTTCATCTACCTCCTTAACCTTTTAACTTCACTCCACTTTATCTATCATAGGAAAGGCCACATAGTTGATCTCACTATCACCCATAATAATTACAACTTTCACGACCCCAAACTTTAAAAGTCTATTTTATCTTATAATGTCTTTAATAAGATATTTCTATGTTCCTGGCCATCTCCACACCATGCTGCCTAATGCAGCAGCCATGATCCTCATCTATCTATCCCTACCACAACCTTGGATTCTGCCTCTGAGTCCCATGGCTCTGATAGGTGAGCTTTTTGCAAGCTTTTGCAATAAGGAATGAATAAAAAACCATGCAATCTTGAAAGAATAGTATCAGGAGTAATAAAGCTCAGAATGATCCCAGGTTAATAAGGAAGAGTAAAGTAAACAATATATGTATATGTGTGTACAGACATACACATATACATATGTACATATATATGCATACATATGTGTGTATATAGCATGTTAGAGAAAAGAGGATGCTCAAAAAAGGATGATGACTGTTGCTCAGGTTGAATGGGATGAAAATAACCGATAATAGAGAGAAGACAGGGTTACTCTATAATTAGAAATAATTCTTATTTTGCTTGTGCCTTCTCTACCATTGAGAATGATCTTTAGAATGGAAAAGATAACAAAAATGGCTGATGAGGACTTGATATTCAAGGTAAGTGAAGGGAAAAGAAAGAAGATTCAGATGCCCTTCACAAGTCAAAGTCCCTTGGTCAACATGAACTACATCCTAGGGTACTTAAAAAGCTGGTGGATGTTGTCAGTGAGATGATGGAGAATGGGGGTAGTGCTGCAGGACCGGATAAAACAAATGTCTTAATTTCCAGAAAAGAGAAGGGAATGGAACCTATGAACTAGACTCTAGTGAGTTCAACTTTGATGCTAAGCATAATTCTATACTATGTAGTTAAAGGGATGGTTAATGAACAACCAGAAAAGAAAATAGTAATAACAAAGAGCCAAACCAACTTTATAAAAAACAGATCATTCCAGATTAAACTTATCTCCTTTGTTTACTCAGATACTAGAATAGTAGAACAAGGGAATGCTGTAGATAAAATTTAACTAGATTTTTGCAAAACATTTGATGATGTCCGTCATGCGTTGGCAGAGATGTGGGCTTCATGACAGTACGTTCAGGTGACTTTGAAGACTCGTTTATTGACTGACCCTGAAGAAGAATAACTAATCAGCTTGGAAGGAAGCCACATGCATAGGTGCTTGGCCTTATGTTGTTTGACATTTTATATCAATGACTTGGATGAAGATGTAGTTGATGTACAGATGAAACACAGCGAGGAAGGATAACTGACACACTGGCTAACTATTAATAATAGCTAGCATTTATATAGCACTTTAAGGCTTGCAGAGAACTTTACAGATATCTTATCCTTATAACAAACCTGGTGGATAGGTGTTTTTACTATTCTTATTTTACAGATGAGGAAACTGAGGCAAGATGGAGTGATTTGTCTAAGGACACATAGCTGGTAGTTATGTTAGTAACCTAGATACTTATCTGAGGCCAGATTTGACCCCAGTTCTTCCTGACTCTTGAGTTCAGATCTCTATCCACTGAGCCTTTTAGATTCCTGTACAGAATCAGGATTCAGAAAGAATCAAAAATTTGCATGCTGAGTCAAATTGAATGAGATGAAATAGAAAAATTAAATTCTGCATTTAAATTTTAAAAAGTACAAGACGAGAAGGCGTTGTTATATATCAGTTTGTCTGAAAAAGATATGAGGATTATAATGGACAACAAACTCAATATCAATCAATAATATGATATGCCAACAAACAAGGCCAGTTCAACATCAAACCACATGCGGAGAAGTGATGGTGCCGAGAGCTATGGGGTTGATAGTCTCACTGTATTCTTCCCTGGTCATACCACACTTAGAGTTTTGTGTTCAGCTCCGGGCACCACATTTTGAGATGGATCTTGATAATCTATAGAACGTGCAGGGGAGGATACTCAAGATACCTTAGGATTATTTTATGTGAGAATTAATTGAAAGAAATGACCGTGTTTAGCCCAAAGACTATGGGGAAAGCACAGTTGCTGTCTTCAAGTATTTGAAGTACTCTCACAAGGAAGAGGTATTGGGCTTGCTCATCCCAACCATCTCCAGTGGTCTGGACTAGGAATAAAAGGCTGAAGTAAAAAAATAGAAAACTTAAGCTTGGTAATTCTAACAATTAATGCTTTCTTAAAATGAAATGGGCTATCCTGGGGTGGGGGTGTCCTTGCTCATTGGAAGACTTAAAGCAAAGTCTGGATGACTACTGGTGAAATATGTGGTTGTAGAGAAGATTCTTATTCAGGTATTGGTTAGATGTGATGGTCTCTGAAGGCCCTTCCAATAACTCAGCTTATGTAATTCTATGAAAATATTAATAGTAGCATTATTTGTAATATCAAAAATATGGAAACAAAATTTGTGTTCAAGTATTGGGAAATGACTAAAGAGATTGTGGTATATGAATATAACTGAGTTTTACTGTGGCAAAACAAATGGTAAATATGAGAAACACTGGAAGATCTGTATAAAGTAAAGCAGAGTAAAGAAAGCAGAGCAAGGAATAATATACAAACAACATTATTGAAAAACATACCAACAGGTAACAAAACTCAGGTCAAATGTGATGAACAATGCCTTTGCCAAACTAATAAAACTGAAACACTTACTGTTCACAATTGATAAGCCACAAAGTAAAAATTGGTATGATGTAACCCCTTCAATCCATATGCTTAACTGTCTGGGGGGCAATGAGCTTTGTTATTGGATAGGAGTAATGTTTAGGTGTATATTGCAAAGTGTCTGCTATGTCAAAACAAAATGAATTCATTAAAAAAAAGCAAAAAGCAATCTAATCTTCGAGGAATCAGATTCTGAATTTCTAATTTTCACTCTGCTCTGTTAAACCTAATACCCATATGGTGCTCTGCTTGAAAAGAAAGTCTTTAACTTCTCTAAAGAAAAATACTAGATTGTAAGATCCTGGAGGACAGGCACCGTCTTTTGTATGTTTTTGCTTCTTCAGTGCTTAGCAGAGTGCCTGGTACATACTTGGTGCTTAGTAAATGTTAACTGATTAATTGATTGAAATATGCATTTGTAACTGTCCCCACTACTTGAAGGCCAAGTATGTTACATGTCACTTCTACTCTAGGTTTCTATCTGTAAGGAGTTTTGAGGGGTGTCTAGTTTCTCTGCCATTGACTCCAACCCCTACTGAAGGTGTTCCCACTCAGGTTTGGGGATTCCCTACACCCACTCTCATTTAACCACTTAACAGTCAAATAAGTTTTTACAAAGAAAGAAAGATGTTCTTCAAAGGTGTAGTGAGAATAAATATACAAACGTTCCTCTCAAGATGTAGAAGCACACTCTTTTCCCCTAAAAAAACACCTCAGTCTTGGAGGAGAGAGGGATTTCATCCATGGCTTGGTTCATATAAAACACACAGTCCCACCATGTTCCAGGTCCAAAGTGCCCCCTGGGCCTGAATGCCAGGCATTATGGCTTCCCAGGGCTTCCCTACCAGCTGTGGGGATTATATCTCCTGCATTTCAAATTTAAAAGGGCAAAAAAAACAAACCAAAACAAAATTCCAATCTCATTTCTTGGGGCCATGGGGTTTAAGAGGGAAAACCGAACCTTCCTGGCTCACAAGTTCAGTTCATGATGCTCCTGCTACAGATGAATAGGATCTTCATTCATTCTGTTTGCCTTGGGAAAACATTCAGAGTCCCAGTCTCCTAAAGAGACAGCCAATGGAAAGAGGCTACTGCCCTCCACGGAGCAGGGGAATGTAGAATGCCTTCTCCTAGAAGCAGGTCCCTGGTCTTTCCCAAATGATGGCCTCCATTTTGGGTGATATGAACATGCACAAAGCAAAACCCTGGTTATACCTTGGTTTATATGGAAAAGAGGCGGTGTGATGCAGAGGAGGGGGCACCACATGTGGAGGAAAGCGACCAAGATTCCTCCTCTGCCTCTCTCCCTGTGTTGCTTTGGACAAAGTGGAGGGTTGAAGCAAATGTCCTTTTAGGCCCCTTCTAGCTCTCAATCTATGATCTTGTTTCCTGTCATCAGCATTGCCTCCCTTTTCCATCTGTTGGGACACTTTATCTATCTTCTGATTCATTCCACAGGGAGGTAATGGTTTGAAACAGTGACATATAATTCCTCAGGAAGGAATACATTCCATTCTGCTATATATTACCACCTAGATTTTTCTATTTCACTAAATAGCACCCAAGAATGTATCAGTCCCCTCATGCTTTCTCAACCTCACCCCTTTCTTCTACCATGAAAGGCCTGGATCCCAAACTGAATCATATAGTTTTTGTGCCTTGTTTTGTTTTGTTTCCATAGAAGAGACACACACAACTCTTTTAGGGTTGTTGTTAAGTTTAATCATGTCTGATTCTTCATGACCCTTCATGACCAACTATCCATGAGGTTTTCTTAGCACAGATACTGGAGTGGTTTGCCATTTCTTTCTCCAGTTGGAGGCAGGCCTGACTTAACGCAGGGTCACACAGCTAGTAAGTGTCTGAGGTCAGATTTGCACTCCGGTCTTTCTGCTTCAAGGCCTAATGCTCTATCCAACTGCACCACCTAGCTGGGTCTTCTTCAGGATTACGGCTGTTCATTTAGGTCAGTGAATCCCTATAATGTTCAGAAATTATCCAACAGCATCATCTCATTTTTTTTACCCTGGGACAGTTAGCCTAAATTATTTGTCTCAGGTCACTGAGCCAGGTAAACAAGGAAGGAACCATTGCTCCCAAATGGGCTTTGGAATGCTTCCCCTGGTTTAAGAAGATTATCCTTTCATGCAGGGAAAACCAATGCCTAGCCTCCCACATGTCTCAATGTAATCCCTAAGTAGAGGGTGAATATTGATTTCTCACATGATTTTCTTATCTTAACCCAAATTCAAGCTGTTCTTGTTTTCCTGTATTCTATTTTATGGTACTATTTCAAACAGAGCCAACCTTCAACAGAAATCACTGAAGTGCCAAGAAACTAATTTTCACTTTAGCTTCAACTTCTCCTCCCGAACTGCCAATAAGCCATAACATTGAATTGGTTTGAGGTTCAGCTGCTTATTTTCCGTACCTGTCCCTCAGTGGGGGTGCTACTTTGTATAGAGAAATAACCAGAAGGGACCACAGGATCATAGAGTGGGAAGGGACTTCAACAGCCTTCTAGTCTAGCTTCTTCAAATAAAGTAACTGAGGCTCTGAGAGGTTGGTCACATAAATATTAAACTGCAGAACCAAGACTTGAACCCATGTCCTCTGATTCACACTGACTCTCTGACTTTGCACTGTTTTCTTAGAAAGGTGTAGAAAGGTAATTCATAAACTAGGCATTTTCCTTTTCCCCATTACTGAAGCTTCATTACAAATCCGTGGTCTACCCATAGCCCCTACCAACAAATGAGTCCAATATTTTATTTGTCCATTGAAGCATAGTTATCAGGAGACTCCTAAATAGGCCAGGTTGCAAGTCATAATGAACAAACCTCAAAAAACCTAATGGGAATCACAGATTTAGAACTGAAGGTGGATTTTAGGAATCATATGGTCTAGGGATTCTTAATCTGAAATCTGTGAACTTTAAAAAAGTTTTGGTAACTATGTTGTTGTTTAGTTCTTTCAGTTGGGTCTGACTCTTTGCAACCCCCTTTGGGATTTTCTTGTTAGAGATACTAGAATTGCTGTTTCCTTCCACAGCTCATTTTATAGATGAGGAAACTGAGGTATCCATGGCTGAGTGACTTGGCCATAGTCACATGGCTAGTAAGTGTATTGAGGCCAGATTCGAACTCAGAAAGATGAGTCTTTCTGACTTAAGGCCTGCTGCTATATCCACTGTGCCACCTAACTGTACTTTGATATGACTGGTTTCCTTTGTAATCCTATTATTTTATTTTATTCATTTAAAAACATTATTCTGAGAAAGGGTTCATAAGATTGATCAGACTGCCAAAGGGGCCAAGGACAAAAAAAGAAAGAATTCCTGTTCTAGTCCAACTGCCCCATCTTACAGATGAGAAAACAGGGGGTCCAGAGAGGTAAAATAGCTTGCCAAACATCACACTGGTAATAAGTAGCAGAGCCAGGAATCTAACCCAGGTCCTCCGGCTCCATATCTTGCCCTTTTTCTACTATGTTACCCCGTCAAAGCTTTTTGATAGTGATAAACTCTCTTTGTATGTCTGTCTGTCTATTTCCAAATGATAAAAATATTCACCATTTTTTTCTTTCCTGTGTAACAAGAAGCTACTGAACAAATGGGGAATGTGAGTACTGCACTCATTCCCTTACCTGCTTTGAACCCATACATGCTGTCTAATTGGGTTCAGTCTGAAGCTGAGGTGGGAGGACTGGTGTCTAATGAGAGGATGCTTAGGCTCCCTTTTTCTTGTTCTTTGGTTCATCAAACCCCACCTCAGTGCCCTAAAGACAAGTTATTTAAAGCTTAGGTTTAGGCAAATGTCTAGAGCTCTCCTTTAAAAGGGAGTTAAATATAGTGTGAATCAGGTGTGAGACAGTCATTTTATTTCCTGTTGTTTATCCTTCCTTCTCAAAGAGGACCAATGACATCATGAAGGTGATATCTTGACTTGTAAATGAATTGGACTTAAGTGTGGCAGAGCTGTGCAAAATCACCATCCTCACTCTCTCCTCCAGGGCCATCTGGGTCCAGTGGCAAGACATAGATCAGGATGACTGGAAACGACCCTGGATGCAATTTATTTCCTACACACAAAAGGAATGCTAGACATGGAACATTTACAAGTGTGCATTTGGCAAAAGCAAACTTAAAATAGATTTCAGTAATTTATACCTGCTGTTAGACTGGAAGATTGACTCCTAAAACTCATCAGAACATAAAGCAGTTTGTTAGATTTGCTGATTAGACATTCTTTTTTTTTATATCTCACCTTGGCTCTGTACATCCAAATGATTACTGGTACATATCTTCTGGTAAAATGTCTAGGCTTGGGCCAACAGCTTCTGTCCTCTACAGGACAGAAACTCTCAGACTCACAGAATCTCCTTCAAGTCTGGTTGTATCCACCTTGAGGCTGATATGTGATCTCCTACTCAGGAAAGGAAACACAAAGCAAAACAGGTATTAATAGATCCAGGCAGATGCTCACTTAGTTGAATCCATTCTCCATAGGGCAGTAGGAAAGGGCACAGCCTCTAGAGAGACTGTCTGGAGACAGAGTGTACTCACTTGCCATATGGAATAATTGAAGCAAGAAAAACCAGTTGGAATCTCTCTCTCTCTCTCTCTCTCTCTGTCTCTCTCTCTCTCAGAAGTCATTCAGGTATTGGCTCCTTGGGTTCAGTAGCCAATAAGGAGATTGCTTCATCATGTCAAAGTGCCCAAGTTCTGAATCACACATGGCTGGAAGTCTCTAGGAAACTCATCTTCACCTTTGTGTCCAAATGCTGAGTCTTAAGTTCCCAAAGTTCCTGAAAACTTCCAAGGAAGCTCTGGGAACAAATGGCCCCTGTTGGCCAATTTACTCCACTGTCCCTGTACTAACTACAACTTCCCTGCCTGGAGACTAAACCAGAAATATCCTTTATTTAAAGGTAAGAGGCCATGATCACTTAATTACACTGGACTATAGTTTTCTCAACTTAAAATGAGAAGCACATTCTTTCATAGGAATCCTTGGAGAGTGGCAAAATGGCTGCCACTAGTAAAAGAGGGAAAAGAAGAGTTTCCATGATAGCCGCTTGAAACTGATAGTAGAGAAGAAAGGAAATGAGTGCACAGGGTAGAGAAAAGTGATGTGACTGTTAGTAAATGGAACAGATGTATGGTACAGAATAGAGATGGGGATAGTTTGTGGACATCATTGACAGGTTAGATTCTTGGAAGATGTCAGGAATAAAGCAAGTTAAGAGAATGAGAAAGACTATACAAAAAAGAGAGAAATAAATGTTAGAGACAGAATTAAGATTAATAATATTAAAATGAAAGCTTCTTGAAGGCAGGGATTGTATTTATTTTTGTTTGATTTTGTAGACCCATCACCTATCACAGTACCTTACTGTGGTAGATGTTTAATGAAGAATGCTAGGTGGTGTAGGGGACTTAGAATTCAGGGAGATGAGTTCAAATCTTGCTTCAGACATCTCTGTGACACTGGAAAAGTCACTTAATTATTCTCAGTCTCCATTTTCTCATCTACAAAATGGGGATAACAATAGCACCTACCTCACAGGATCATCGTGAGGTTCAAATAAAATAATGTATATAGAGAGCTTTGCAAATGGCCAGATGGTACAATGCACAGAAAACGCAGCAGTTATCAGTACAATGGTACAATGCACAGAAAACCCAGCAGTTATCAGTACAATGGTACAATGAACAGAAAACGCAGCAGTT
>NW_027186304.1:77489-100331 GCF_028583685.1 Petaurus breviceps papuanus
GTACAATGAACAGAAAACGCAGCAGTTATCAGTACAATGGTACAATGCACAGAAAACCCAGCAGTTATCCGTCAGGAAGACCGAAATTCCAATCTGGCCTCGGATATGTGTGATCCTGAATAAGTCACTTAACCTTTCTTTGTTTCAGTTTCCCCATCTGTAAAAGGGGAATAATAATAACACCTACCTCCCAGGGTTGTTGTGAGGATCAAATGAGGTAAAATAGTAAAGTACTTAGCGCAGTGCCTGGTGCAGAGTAGGCACTATATAAATGTTAACTATTATTATTATAGAGCACTGGAATTGAAATCAGGAAGAGCTGAGTTCAAATCTTGCCTCAGTCACTTATTAGCTGTGTGACCCTGGAGAAATCACTTAACCTTAGTTTCTTCATCTGTAAAAATAAAGGGGTGGTGGTGGTAATAATAGCACCTACCTCTTAGGGTTGCTGTGAGGAAAAAATGAACTAATAATTGTTAAGCACTCTGTAATCCTGAAAGCTCTATATAAATGCTAGCTATCATTATTATTACAAAATACTTATTGGATTGTATTGGAAAATAGTGAGATAAAGGAGATGGGTAAATGGTTTTCCTACTGACTCTGCTGAGGCTAAGGTCCTTGGATGAGACCCCACTGCAGATGAGATAACTGTTGAGATTTCAGGAAATACTTGCTACTGATTATAGCTAGTACCAAAGTGGAATCAGCTACCCTGGAAGTGGGGAGAGTTTCCTCCTCCTTGAGTAGCACTTAAAGAAGTAGAGGCTGGATGATAATTTGCTCGGTGTGGTTACAGTGAGGATTCATTTTATATATAATAATTATTAAGGTTCCTTTTGACTCTTTGATTCTGATTCTGTGACAATCATTGAATCAGGTAAATGATGATTCATTATCGAGAAAAGCTCCAAGACACCAGCCAGTACCAACCTAATTATTACATGGAAGTCCTGACTATTAAGTCACTAGGAATGACACTAAGACTTTTCCCCCCTCCAGTAATTCAGATGCCAGAAATGAGAAAATACGATTTAAACTTTTATGAGACATTTAGAAAAATCCTGTCTAGAAAATAATTTTACTTTCTTCCTTGGTTTGTAGAAATATAATTAAGAGAACAAACATAAAAATGTTTATTTAGAAATAAAATTGTCAAAAGACATGATAATTGATGAACAAGACATTACAGTGTTTTAAGTAAGACAGGCAGATCTGAAACAAGGACAAGAAAATATAGATATGATATAAAACAATTCCAAGAAAATGTCAAAATAAAACAACAGCTCATTTTAAACTTGGGAGTAGAAAGAAATTCGGGCAAAATACATGTCAACCAAATATTTGCCATGAATATACATCTATCATTTAAGCATTTGTCTCATTGTTTGAATGTTAAAAGTACACATAAGAGTCATGGCAAAAAGGCATATTTATTCTAAATTACCATAATCTCTTTTATTTACATAGTTTGAATAAAGAAAAGGTTCTGCATGAATTACACCTCAGTACCTAGAATGATAGAGAAATTGAGTTCCTTCAACTTCCTGTCTCTCCTCAATATTCATCTATATTCTCCTCTTCCCTCTGGTCTTAGAAGAAGAAATTTCCTAACTTTCCAAGGTTAGCCTGTCCACCTCTTCCCTGAATCTCCATTTTCTACTCACTGTAGTCTAACCCTTGTGTATTCTACACCGCATTCTTTTGAACCTGTTCTGTAGGACTAGACGGTAGGAGGTCTGTGTGTTTTTGTGTTCCCCATTTAGATTATGGGTGTTCATGTAGGTCTGTCCAGATGTAGCTTGCAGGGAGTCTACTCTTTTTCCAAGGAAGGCTTTTATTTTTGTCAGAAGGGAAAACAGAAGATTGGAGCCACAGGCTGGTCGTTCTGCGCTTCTAGGAGCAAAGGTACCTGGCTAGAATTATACTCTAGGGGAAATAATTCTAATTCAAGCTGAACTCCTGATTGTTATCCCTTAACTAGGAAAGAACTGGACAGAGCTGTATGTCCAAGGATTGGTTGTCTTCCCACCAAATACCAGTTTCACAAAGGCCACATGTGGTAAATAGCAAATAAACCCATTTATCCAATTAAAAAATCAGATTGTATCTAGATGAGAATGTGCCAGAAAATGCACGGAGTGAATGGGCTCTACCACTGGGAGTGAGATGAGAGAGAGAGAATGAGAAAGGGAGAGAGAGACAGAGAAAGAGAGAGATGAACAGAGGCAGAAAGATAGCGTTACATATCACTTTGTATCTCTTCTTACCAGCAAACTTTTAGAAAGAATAGCATCCACTTCTTGTTGGTGAGTTGTGTACGACTCTCCCTGAGCCTATTTGGGGTTTCTTGGCAAAGAGACTGGAGTGGTTTGCCATGTTCTTCTCCAGCTCATTTTATAGATGAGGAACTGAGACAAACAGGGTTGTGACTTGCCCAGGGTCACACAGCTAGGAAGTCATATTTATACTCAGATGCTCCTGACTGCAGGACCAGTGCTCTATCCAGGGCCCAACTTAGCTGCCTTTATCATCCTGTGGTATTCTGTCTATATCTATTTAGCAAGTTTTAGTTGAGAAGAACCGGATTTTCTCAGATCCATGGCCAGAGAGTTTCTAGAATGAGGAAGTTAATAGCCAGTTTCACCTGTGGGTCAAAGTTAGGAGAAGGATTGACGTAGGATTGGAGTTGAACTGTAGGGAATAGAGTTAGGCCAGAAATTCACATGTTCAGACCTAAGAGTTGGAGAAGCGTATTCTGGAAAAGCGGAGCCATTTAATGTAGAGATAGCATTAAATGGTTTCCTGTGCCAACTCTAACACAAGATTGTCAAGATTATCCAAGCAATCTGTTTATTGATACTAAGAGTAAGGTTTTCATAGAGTAGTGAAACAAAGAAGATGATTATAGGTCACTTAGTTTCCTAATAGTGCTTTGCTTAATTTTAAGATGCCAGACAGTGATATCAAGTTAGGCCTTGAGGATAATCATGGTCTTGCTGTTTCCAATACCCAGTGAATAGTATCTAAGAAATGTATAAAAATCATGGAAGGCAGCTGACATATTCTGTCCAGAATCCCAGAACAGGGCAGAGCCCTGGATCTCAGGATATCAGGCAGGCTCTGATTTACAGCTGCATCAACGGGAAAACCCGTGCCGGCCATACGGAATGGCAGCAACACTGAAAACCCAAAGCTAACTATCAAGGACCAGCCCGATTCCTGGATCAGATGTTTCTGGCTCCCTTCAATTTATTACTCTAGATAAACTGCCTTGAGGAGTCGCATCTGGGGGAACTGCTATTATGGATGTGACTCCGGTAAATGTATAGGAACTGATTACTGAAGTAGAAATGAGGGTAATCTGGAGAAACAATGACCATTGCCTTAGATTTTTGGATTCTATGATCAATGAAGGGAAATCAAGAAAGGATCTGACATAAACTCTAGATTTTGTGAAAGTGTGATTTTGGAGAGCTTCCCTAAAGGATATGTAAGATTCCATGGGCTAAATTGTATAAGGAGAGTTGGCTAATGGGGAGAGCTAAGGGCAGGTGGCTAATGGGGGAGGGGCGGGGGGTGAAGGTAGAGACCAAGAAGTGGAATGCTCTCAATTCAAAATTCTGAAGACAGAAACCCCAAAAGATTCAGTTAAGGAAGAAAAGGGGAATCAATCTAAAGATTCATGACCCAGCTCAAACTTTTAAAAGACACACACACAAAATGAAATTAGGTGTCTGAGGGGTAAGGTCGAGTAACAAAGTAGCATGGTTGTTTACAAATAATATCAGGAATGCTAAGATGGAGAATGAAACAAGTGATAAATGGTAAGATAACTATGATTTGAAACCCAAGAGAAAGTGAGGAGATAGTAAGACAGCATCTGATTGTTCTCCCCGATTTAAAGTCATCAGAATCACAGAAGAACTAGATTCCAGAACAGTTGGATGTGATTGCTCTGCCATGATCATTCTCTGCCTCTAAGAATTCCTCATTTCCTCCAGAGCACAGCTCAACTGCTGCTTTCTTCATGAGGCTTTCCTGATTCACCCACATACTTGTGTCCCCCCACCAAAAAATTACATTTATCTTATATGTATTTATATCTGTATATTTTGTCTCTCCTAACAACAAATATTAGTTATCTAACAAGCATTTATTAAGAGCCTACTATGTTCTAGGCATTCTGCTAGACAATGGAGATGTAAGTACAAAAATGAAATAGTCCCTTGCCCTCAATGAGCTTACATTCTATGAAATTCTAAGAGAAGGAACTATTTCATTTTTGTATCTAAGTCCCTAAGCACAATGGCTGACACATAATAGGTGCTTACTAAATACTTGTGAATTGATCTTTGAAAAAGTTCTGAATAACAGCAGATATGCAAGAAAACTGACAAGAACTGATTTTCAAAAGGCAGGAGTGAAAATTGTTAGATTTTTCTGGTTAACAGTCAGTGGCTTTGATTTTGAATGCTGACAATGGTATAGAACAGATTATTAAATGAATGGTTTCTTAGCATTTAGAATTTGAAGGAATAATGACTAAAATTCAGCATGTGTGTATCAGAATAGGCCATACTGGCTATCTTATCTCCTTTTTTACCTCCAGACTCAAGAGTGGTAGAGTGGGTAGAAAGCCCATCTCAGAGACAAGAGGACCAGAGATAAAGCCCTCCTGATTCTGAAGCCTACTGATATCATGACCAATAGCAATTCACTTCAATTCACAGTGACCCAAGCAATTCTCTAAGATTATAAGCTGCAGAACAGTTGTAGACCTGCATTAGTTAAAAATGAAATTACAAATCCAGACAAACAAGGAAAGAAAAAAACACAACAGAACAAGGCTTATAGAAAAGGGAAATACATTTGGCATAGTATTACTTGGATTTCAGCCAAGAATCTCTCTTTGTATAAGTTCTTCTGATACAGATCTCATATGTTTTCATATAAAAAGCTGAATGAAATTTCTAGAAGTAGGAGCCATTCCTTAATTGATAGTCAAAGGATATGAACAGGCAGTTCTCAAGGAAAGAAATCCAAGCGACATATAGCTATATGAAAATATGTTCCAAATCACAAATAACTAGAGAAATGCTATTTTATGATTCAAATTTTTAGTTACTTGGATTAAAACAGATGACATACTTTTAAAATATCCTGGTAACCCAAAACTGACCCAGTGAGCAGACAGGATACAAAAAAGATTTCTGTGAGCGAGAGAAAGGGCTGTTCTGCATAGCAGTTTCTTCTCAGACTTTTGTTTTTTTCCCCTGTTCAGGAGTCTCTTCCTGAAGAGAATCTTGAATTGCATGTTTTTCTTTCTTGAAGCTGGAAGTCAGAAGACCAGGATCTCTCTTCTCTCTAGAGCTTGATAGTCCCATCCCTCATATAGTTATGGAACATTAAGTAATTCTATCTGCCAATGTGGAGAGTCTTAAACAAATGACCTTTGAACATCTGTTATTATAACAAAACTCATTCCCAGGACCTCTCTCTTATTTGACTCCTACTATGACCTTCGATGATATAATAATTTTTAAGGGATGCTGGAACTGCTCTCCCTTCCTCTCTATTAGACTACAAACACATCATTCATATAAAATCTTTTCCCATTTCTCTTGTATTTACCAATAAAGTTTTTCTTTTGTATTTCAAAGTTTTTAACTCAGATCCAGTCTTTTATCAGAAATTCTTGGAAGTCTTTTATTTCATTAAACATCTATTTTCCTTCTATAGGATTATACTCATGTTTACTGACTTATTCTTGGTTGTAAGCCTATATCTATTTGCCTTTTGGAATTTTGTATTTTATGTTCTCCATTTTTTCATGGTGGTAGCTGCTAAATCTTACATGATCCTGACTATGGTTCCTCAGTACTTAATTTCTTTCTTTCCAACTTCTAACAGTATTTTTTCTTTGGCCTGGAATCTCTGGATTTAGGCAATTATGCTGTTGGGAATTTTCATTTTGGGGTCTCTTTCAGGAAATGACCAATGGATTCTTTCTATTTTTACATTGCTCTCTGCTTCTAAGAGATCCAAATAGTACACTTTCATGATATTTTGAAATATGGTATTCAGTTTCTTCTATTTTTTTTTTGGTTGTAGCTTTTAGGTGGTCTTAATCATTTAAAAAAAATTCTCTCTCCTGGATCTGTTTTCCAAGTCAGTTGTTTTTGTGATGAGACAGCTTGCATTTTATTCTACTTTTTCATTTTTTTTTGCCTTTGTTTTAATATTTCCCATTGTCTTATGCGGTTATTAAGCTATGGGGTTAAAATTTCTTGGTTCATTCTAATTTTCAGGGCATCTGTTACTTAGGTAAAGTTTCATACCTCTTGTGCTACACTGATAATTTTTCTTTCCAACTCTTTCCTTCTAGGACATAATTTCTTTTCCAAATCTTTCTTCCATTGTTCTCATTTCATGAATGATATAATTTTAAACTCTTTTAAACTTACTTCATTTCTTCTAGGAATTTTAATTGATCTTGTGGCCAAGGTGTATTTTTCTTTCTTTGATGGGTGTTTTGGATTTTGCATTTTTTTCTTCTTCTGGGTTTGTGTCTTAAGTATCCCCAGCATCTAAATAGTGCTGTATCTTTTTGTTTTTTTTAACTCAGTCTTCAAACCTTGCTTCCTGGATTGTGATTTTTAAAGCCAGTCTCTGTTCGTTGCTAACCAGACTGTTAAGACCTTCTATAATCCTGCTATTACATTCTTTAGATATTCATTTGTGTTCTTCTAAAGTCACAGGGATGATTTGATTCAGAGAATTACTTAATTTCAGTGGACCCAATGCAACTAGGTTAAAGGAAGTAGAGACTAGAGGAGACAAGGAAGTTAGGTGTCCAGTTTGTGTTTAGGTTGACTTTGATGGGGTCCTGGGATCTTTGTCAGCAGGTGGATGTATGGAGGTTTTAGGGTTTAAGGGTTCTTGAGACCCCAAAATACCAACACACTGGGTCCTGCCAAATGAATTCGATTCAAGTCTTCTCTTGGCCAAAGAAAAGTAAAGTTCGCTTGTATTGGACACAGAGTAAGTCTGTACTAGGTCATTCTATGGTGCTCTCACATACATGGAGACAAGATGGGGTCTTATATACAGAAGGCTGTGGGACGAATCTAGGGGTGATCTAGAGGAGGAGTTTAGGGAGGGTCTTCAGGAAGAGTTAATGAAGTCAATGAGTGATTAAGTGTGGGAAGTTGCTGGAGGCTACCTGGAGACTACAGACAATGGTGGTCTAGGCCAGTTCAAGGGTGGATTGATATTTTGATAGGCTCAAGGGTGGGAACTCTCGTAACAGGTTTGGGCTCAGCCACAATGTAAGGCTTATTGCTTCATGCAAATGCCTCATCAAATGAGACAATTTAATCAGAGTTCAAGGGGGGTTCCCAGAACCTGTACCTCAAGGACTGAAGGAGAGCTGGAGGGGGCTCCCAGAGCCCATACCTCATCACTACCACAAAGAGAGCTGCTATAAACATTTTAGAACCTATAGGTTCTTTTCCTTTTTCCCTAATCATCTTTGGAAATAGACCTAGTAGTGGTATTATGGGGTCAAAAGTAGTTTAATAACTCTTTGGGCATAATTCCAGATTGCTTTTCAAAATAATTGGATCATTTTATAATTCCACAGACAATGAATTGTATCCCAACTTTTCCACATCCTCTCCAACATTTGTCACTTTCCTCTTCTATCATTCTAGCCAATCTTGAAGGTATAAAAGGTTGTTTTAATCTGTGTTTCTCTAATCAATGATTTAGAGCATTTCTATATGACTATAAATTGTTTTTGATTTCTTCATTGGAAAACTGCCTGTTAATATCCTTTGACCATTTATCCATTGGGGAATGACTTATATTTTTATAGATCTGACAGTTCTAATTGCAATTTGTGAATTTTCTGCTGTCCTGTTTTTACTATTTTCCTTCTCAGCCTCTTTTTACCCTATCCTTATTACCTTAACTTTTTCTTTTGCTCTCTTATTCCTTATTTTACCCACCTCTCTAAAATTCCCTCCCTTAGCTTGTCCCCTCCCTCTCTTAATGTTACTCTTCACATTCTTTCAAATTAATTCGTGGAATAAAACAAGCATTTCCATAACATAGTATGATAAAAAAAAGATGATTGTACATGAAATTGCAAATATACTATGCTCAACTTGCTATTCCTTTCAAATATACAACAACATTGTCTGTGTCTCAGGATCACTCCTGTCTGTCCCACCCAACTTTCTCAATGTTGTTTTCCTGGAGCACCAGAGAAAATGCCTGAATAGAGCCTTGGTGTCCATCCATCACAGGGGATATAGCTTTGGCCTTCCTCATAGGTGAAGTGGAATGCCTGTTTTGATGAGGCTCCTCTAAGGAATTCTTCATCCTCAGAGAATGGACTGGCAAGAAATTCCCAGGAATAACTTTGTTATTTTATTGGCAATTTGTCTAGCAGGATTCCTTCAAAGTCGAAATTCTCAGACAGGACTAGAAAAACTTATTGAGTTGTCTCATCTGCCTTAACATTAGTGATCTTTATCGTATAAGCTTCAAATAGTTGCATGAATTTTCTTATTGGATTAACTAGGTAATACCAATAAGCCAGAATGAATCAGAGAAACAGGTTTTATTACACTCAGAGTATGGAACACCTCACCAGAAGTTGATGGGAATGTGTGACATTTACAATTCAGCTAGAAGAATGTTTATATTACATACATAAAAAAGAAAAAAAGGGGTGTTTAGGAGAATGTATATCATTTACTACCAGAGATAGATAAGTTTTATGTCCTTGTTAGTATAGCTGATTGTGCTAAATCAAAGGGAACCACATGTCAGTCTAGAAAAAAGGAAGAAGACATTCTAAAGAGTGAAACCCTCCTTTTAAAAAAGCAATTAAAAGTCTTTTATATCAATTAGGGCAGCAAAGAAAGACACTGAAGGGAACCAGCTATTGTAGCTGGTCTTGCAGGACATACAGAAGTAATAAAGGACAAAATGTTGAATAAAAAGGAAAATGAAGTTAGTTATATTCTCCCCCAAATTCACTTTCAACAAAAATTAAGTCAGAAATTTTCTGAATCACATTACATTTTGGTATATTTTATTGATTTTGTATATCTTATTGATTTCCTCTCTGGATACCTAAATATAAGTTTTCTGGTAAGTATTTCCACAGGCAGATACAAGTATTGGGAAGCCTTAAAAATAACAATGAAGCAAACTCAATATGACAATAAAATGATGTGGGATTTTCGTAATTTCATTGATCCAGCCCATTTCTGGAGATATCCTTTCAAGTTTAAACACCTCCAGGCCTTTCCTAACTCCCCAATACAATTAGGGAACTGAATAATATGGGTTTTTGTCAGACACATATGTAAATTATTCAGTTAATGTCCATTTAAATAACAGATTCTTATTCTGTTGGCTTGAGTTTAGCTTTCTATTTCATGAAGTCATCTGTTTCTGGAAAATATTTTCGCTTGGAAATTCTACGTCAAAGGGGTCTGTCTTTGACTACTGTCCACAAACTGTCTGATTTCATCCATTCAAATTCAGAGATATTTCCCTGAATCCATATTTCAGTGTCTTTAACTAATATGTCAGTTGTCAACAGGACCTGGACTAGGCCTTGTTTCTAGAGAAGATTTGCAGATGAGTTTCTTCCAGACCTACCTCCCAGGTTGGTTCTATGTTTTAAATCCACAATATTGTTTTATGGTAGAACTATGATTATGGTTTCATGTGTTGCAAATTTAGGAAACTATTATATAAGAAATAGTATTAATTTGAAAAATGATACCTTGAGTGTACGTAATTTATATTATTAGGAGATTAGTTTCTTTTTTTTTTTCTTTTTTTGCTTTTTGCAGGGCGATTGGGCTTAAATGACTTGCCCAAGGTCACATGGCTAGTTAAGTATTAAGTGTCTGAGGCCGAATTTGAACTCAGGTCCTCCTGACTCCAGGACCAGTACTCTATCACTGTACTACCTAGCTGCTGCTAGGAGATTAATTTCTATTTTGATCTTAATGCTGTGAAAATTATGGATTTGAACTATCATTTATTAGAGACTTTTGTTGTTATGGTTTAAAAACTCTCTTAAGTATTTACTTGATTTTACTTTAAAGTCAATGACAATGAAAATTACTTTGTATTTGTCAAGGGTTCAAAAGGTCTTGTAAATTGTCAACATTTGTGAAATTTTAGGGGACTTGTCAGGTCCTCTGGATCATCTTCAACTTGGGCAAGGTCAGAGTATCTTATCAGCTTTGTGAAAGCAGATACAGGAAAGGGATATGATAAGAGTCTGCCCTGAGACTAGAAGTGATGTGGGACATTATCTTAAATACTAAGCCCTTCTTCCAACTCAAAGCCAAAGTAGTAAGAACCTAAGTTTGCTTGTAATAGAAGAGTGATTTTATATAATGAATGGGCTGACTGTTGATTATGAAAACTATGAGATTGTGCCTGGAGTAGTATATGTCAAAGTTACATGTTTGAGTCACTGTGGCAAGGGAAAGATTAAATGACTGGGTTCAGTCTTCTGAGAATATTGATGTGTTGAGCAATGCATAGCAATTGACTAACCAATTGGGACAAGATCCCTTCCTCAATTTAGGGCTGGAATCATGAATACAGGGGGAAACAGACTTTTATACATTAAAAACAATTAATCAAATAAGGCCAGCTAATTAAAAGGAAACAATATAACATCAGGTAATTTGATTTCTAATTGGAGCAAAGATGAGGGACTTTCCAGGTTGAGAAGGAGAGAATGAACAGGTGAAGTTCCCTGAAATCAGAAAACCCCTCTGCACCCCACCAAGTATCTGTAAACAGCCAATAATTTATCAGTACGGAGCTGGTATTCAAATAAGACATATGAATTGTATGAGATAGGCAATTGTGAGAAAACTCTGTATCCATCTTTGGATCTGGCTGTGTTTCTGGTCCTTATTAAAGGATCTCTAAGCAACAGGTAGTCCAGCTTCCCAGCCATGAAGGGCTAGGATCAAACAATGCAATACAGTTTTCTCCCAATCCCTACGAGTGAACAACATTTTCTTACAGGATAAAAATTGAACTAGGCCCATAAACCAATAGAAAGGGAATTGAGCTAGCTCCATGACTGACTCACAAGATGAAGTCAGTGTGATCACTCAGTTCCCACAATTAACCATTTGCTGCCCTAATCTCTCAATTCCCTTACCACCTTTGAATCAGCAGACCACAGTTGAGAAGGACTTTTCTTCCCCCTTCCCCTATGCTCTCTGTAGTTTTCATCTTAAACCTTTTCCTTTTCCACTCCCTCCGTCTTCTTGTTCTCATTGACTCCTGGCTCCTTCCTAATGACAGGTTCCTTGGCCACCCTTTCTAGCATGCTTTGTACTTTCACTCATACCTTCCAGTCTTTCCCCTTGTCCGTCATTTCCTAAGTGATTACCCCTGCACCTAGCTCTGCTCTCTTCCCTTCCCCATTTTGATTCCTTGGAGAACCGGTTTAACTCTACACTGTCCTCTTCTCTTGAGTCCCTTGCTTCCTTATCCAACTGAAGATCTTGACCTGCTAAGACTCATCTCTGAATTACTGCTACCATCCACTGCCATTTACATCCATTCCTTTACATGTACTGTTGAATGAAGCTGGTATAAATCATAAAATCCGGCTGATTGGATCTAATACAAATTTGCTTTGCATAATCTCGACAGGGCCCTATATTAGACCATCGTTTACACTCCTAATTGACTCACTCCTCCACTCACCACCATAGGTCTTCTAAACCTTTTCACACTTCCTCAGACCTCCCATTGTCCCCCATCTCTTACCTCAGCTCTTTCAATCTGGCCAGCGTAATGACCTCAATATCCTTTATTTTCCCTATTTCTCACTTCAACCTATAAGTGTTCGCTATTAATTGTTGTGCATAGAAATGAGCACAATTCTCCAGAGGAGACTGGACAGGACAGAATATGGTAAAACTATCACCTCCCACTTCCTGGAAGCTATGCCCCATCCGATGTAGCCCAAGATTGCATTAGCTTTTTTTGACTGCCATATCATACCATTGACTCATAGTGAGCTTTCAATCCACTTAAAGCTCTAGGAGACAGACATGAGGAGGGAGAGAATTTCAGGGATGAAGGACATCCAGTGAAAAGGCATGAAGTCAGGAGTCCTCATGGGAACCACTGAAGTATATTGGGGGTGGGGCAGGGAAATGACATGGTCACCTTAGGACTTAGGAAGGTCACTTTAACAGCTGAATGAACTGGATGGACTAGGGTGGGCAGATATATAAGAAAAGGAGATTAACCAGAAGACTATTGCCATAGTCCGGGCATGAGGTGATGAGGGGCCTGCACAGGGGTGGCAGCAGTCAGAAGAGAAAAGGGGCGTATAATAGAGATGCTTTGTGTTGATGTCTAGTCATGTCTGACTCTTCACAACCCCATGTGGAGTTTTCTTTGTCAGAGGATATGGGGTGTTTGCCATTTCCTTCTTCAGTTCATTCCACAGATGAAGAAATTAAGGCAAACAGGATTAAGTGACTTACCCAGGGTCACACAGCTAGCTAGTAAGTGTCTGAGGCCAAATTTGAACTCAGGAAGGTGGGTATTCCTGAATTCAGACCTGGCACTCTATCTATTATGTCACCTAGTTGCCCTAATGGAGATGTTACAAAGATAGAAATGACAGAATTTGGCAATGGATTGTATATGTCGGGTTAGAAAGAGGGAGGAATTGAAGATTACACCTGGTTGTGATCCTGGGAAACTGGGAGGGTCCTTGACAGCAATATGAAAGCTAGGTTGAGGGGAAGACTTTGGGAGAAAAAAAAAAGTTTAGTTTTAGACATCTTGTTTGAGATATCTACTAGAAAGTTATTAACTCTCCAAGATTGTGTAAACTTTTAAATAAAAGTCATAATCTAGTACTACTTTGTAGTATAACTTAAGGTTCCTAAATTCTCTTCTTCCCACTTTTTTTCATTATTTCCTTTTAGATTTTTGACCTTTTCTTCCTCCAGATGAATTTAATTATTTTTATGATAAAGCAATCCTTTGGTAGTTTGAGTGGTACAACACTGAATAAATACATTAATTTATTTCATATTGTCATTTTCATTATAGTGACTCAGCCCAACCACAAGCAATTTATAATTATCCAGTTATCCATATCTGTCTTTACCCAACTCCAGTTACTCTTACATAAAAGAAAATTGAGACACAGAAAAGTTAAGTAATTTGCTTGAGGTCACATAGGTATTAAGTAATCCTGTTTAAATTTGAATTAGCATTAGCAATCTGAAACTTTCATGCTCCAACTCAGTCAGAGTTAAAATGTCAAAGTTATCTTTATTTCCATGTTCACAGTATACTTTTGAATGACCATTCTGGCCCATTTTCCATCTTAGCTGGGATGTGGGATGTGGCAGTGTATGTGCATGGACTTGCCACCTTGAGGCCACATGGGGCCCTCTGGGTCCTCAAGTGCAGTTTTTGGACAGAATCCAAACTTCACAGAACAAATTCTTTTATACAGGTGATTTATTCTGTGAAGTTTGGGTGCAATCGAAAGGCTGCACTTGAGGACCTAGAGGGGCCACATGTGATCTCAAGGCCACAGGTTCCTTACCCTTGCCTCAGACCTTCATCTTAGCCTGGCTCTTTAATTTCACAAGCAGGAATCATGTGATCCATAGACTCTCCCTTCCTTTCCTCCCACTCTTTCTGCCTTTTCCCTCCCTTTGTTAACTGGGGCATAAGCATAACCCCATGTTACACCATTGATATGAATCTTGTCTCTAGTAGTACAGAACAAAATCCATTCCTTTCTTCTTATTCCGGGCAATCCTTATCCTCGCATCGATTCTCGATGAGAGTCTACCTAATGTACGGAGAGTTTCCTTCAAAATCCCATCACATTGTGTAGTGGGTGCCAGTGGAGACCATTAGTTATCACTTTCTCTTATTGTCTCTCTCATGACACTAATAATAGAATAACTTCCTTTAGGGAAATGTGTTAAGCCTTTCCTACTTAAGTAATAAACAGTTATAACAAGATGGGGATACTTTATTTGATTCTTAAAAATTCTTTGATCATTCAGTCATGTCCAACTCCTTATGACCCCACTTGGAGTTTTTTGGCAGAGATACTGTAATTGTCTGCTGTTTCCTTCTCTAGCTGATTTTACAGATGAGAAAACTACTACAAACAGGGTTAAGTGCCTTACCCAGGGTCATACAGCTACTAAATGTCTGAGGTCATATTTGAACTTAGGAAGAGGAATCTCCCTAACTCCACGCCCAGTACTCTATCCACTGAACCACTTAGCTGCCCCTCTTGGAAAGTTAGTGCATTGGGGAGGCCAGGTGGCTCAGCGAGTAAGATCACGTGTCTCGGGATGACCTCGGGCTCAGACACTCAGCACCACATCCAGAAACACCTGGCTGTGTCACCTTGAGCAAGTTACTTAACCCCGATTGCTTTAAAAAAAAAAAGAAAGTTAATGTATATCTAATTTAAATCTTATCCATCAAAGGATCTATTTAAAGAAGTACTTGGTTAAACTTTTTTTTTCACCCAAAGAATTTCTTTGACAGGAAATAACCCCAGTGATTTTGTTATCAATGTGTGTTTTCACTTGTGTGGAATCGAGTTTGCATGAAGAGCTATAGTTGCAAGACATTTCAAGAGAGGCCCTCTTGTGGTCGAACACAGTTGAGTTAAACACCCTCAGGATCTCAGTCAAGACTTGAAAGAATGCTAAGCTCCTTGGAGACAGATGCTGGCAGGGAAAAATTCTTCCTTCTAAGGAGAGAAAGAACAGAGTAGATGCTGAACAGAAAGAGTGATGAGAGAAGGGCGTGGGGACAATGGCTTTGTAGCTTATTTCTCATCACTTTAACCACTTACAGAAAGTCTTTCCTACTTTCTCCTCTGCATCTGTGTGTGTGTGTGTGTGTGTGTGTGTGTGTGTGTGATTTCACAATTCCAGGGAAGTGCTCCCTCTGCTGAGCAAACAGTTGAACTTAAAATCATCTGTGCTAAACATGTTTAGTGGCTTCTGCTGAGCAGTTATCGCTACTCTAATTTTAGGATAAAATTAAGGATGCCTTCTGAATGTCAAGATCACTCTTTTCCTCTTGTTCAGTAAATGTGCTGCACTTTCCATGCTGCACGTTTGTACCCCATTTCTCAATGGCAGTAAAACATGAAACAATGAGTCCATGATTTCAAGATAACTTACACATCTGACTCCTCGAAAGCTTTCTCCTGAATGCTGATTAAACATTTTTGTTCGTTCTTTCATCTTATTTATTTTTTTATTCATTAAACATTTATTAAGTGCCTGCTTTGTGGCCAGACACTGTGCGAAGCACGAAGAACACAAAAGAAAAGACTGTCCCTGTTCTTAAGAAGTTTACAATCACACAGGGGAAGACAATATACAAAAGGAAGGTGAAAAGGGGGGAGGTTGGGGGAGTGGGAGGGAAGTACCTGGTTCAAGAGCTTCATGGCAAAGTCCAGAAGAAATGAATGGGAAATGAAGAGATGGCTGGCCTGGGAACCCTTTTAAATGGAGGTTCTGGAAAGAATTCTCCATTAGGGAGGGGCCCCAGGGGCAGTAGGTACTGGTGAGATGTGAGTCCCAAGGTTGAATATTTCTTAGAATTGGACCGTATTTTCTCCTATTTGCCCCAAATGGCATTTGAATTGAGAGATTTGGAACCATACATATAGTATACTTTGTATTTGTACCCCCTTTCCTTGTCTTTCAATGAAGTATTATAATGAATAGTGCACTCTCTCACACTGCTCTGTTAACACCTACTGGCACTGATAAGTTTGGTCCTCAGGACCCTAGCAATATCCCTGAGGAGATGGGGACTACCTTTCTAATGCGACATGGCTCACAGATACCCCTCCCATGACTGTCAGTTGATGATCAGTTAGTCAGGTAGACTTAATTAGCTTTTAGCAAAGGAATATTTGTGCAGGTGGTAGTTTTTTGTTAGGGCAGCTAGTTGGTGAAGTGGATAGAGTGCCAGACCTGGAATCAGGAAGCTTCATCTTCCTGAGTTCAAATAGGACCTCAGACACTCATTAGCTGTGAGACCCTGGACAAATCATAGAACCCTGTTTGCCAGTTTCCTCATCTGTAAAATAAGCTGGAGAAAGAAATGGCAAACCACTCTAGTATCTTTATCAAGAAACCCCCAAATGGGGTCATGGGAAACTGGACACAACTGAAAAAGATTGAGTGATAACAAGTTGTTTTCTGGGTCATCTACCTCAGGGCCCTATCCCATCTTGTGCCACTCTAGTCCTAGGACCGTGCTACCCACTCTCCATAGCCCAATATTTTCACATACCAGATCCATATTTTGGGGGAGATAGGCAGCTATCTTAGTGTTACTGCATCCAAACTTGGGCTGTCCTTTGTGCCCTTTCACCTCTATCTCTCAAATGTAACCTCATGTGCAAGAAGTTCTAATTACACTTAGACTGATCAAACTCATAAAAGGACAAGCTCTTAAGACCATTCCATCAGTCACCATGTCCTGGTTGCCAGATATTATAGATATTTCTACAATTATAATCACTTTATAATTACCTTCAATGAGACATTTTTGCTTTCTTAAATCCTACTTGATTTTCCAGATCAGCAATATATATATATATATATATATATATTATAAAACTCATGTTGTCAGAAAGCCTGTCACTATCACTGCTTATCTTTTGTTTGAATGGGAAATACCCAGAACTCTCACGAGGGGGAAGCACTGACACAGCGTATTGTGAAGATGCAGCTCTCAGGCCGATGTGTTATACTTACTCATGTGTATTCCAGGGTACTGGCTGAAGCTGAAGCTGAATTTATTTTACTACCCAGCTCCCCCCTCTCCCCGAACCAGCTTATATCCTGACTTCCGTATTTTCCTTGAAAATTGTCGTCCTTAATGCCTCCCAACCATTCACCAAATCCCACCCATCTTCCCTTTATGACTCCTGCATTTTCCCCCTACCACTCCCATCACCCCATTTCAGCCTCTTATAACCCTCTTGCACTATTGTAACAGCCCTTTAACTGATGTTCTTGCTGCACACCACCACCAGCTTTATCTTCCCAAGGCATTACTTGTATTGGCTTATAAAATCATCATTGTCGTCTTTCAGATAAGCTCCAAGTTCATTACCTTGGCATTTGTGGCTTTCCACAATTTGGCACTAATATATTTCTAAGCTTTTCTCCTACAACTCCACAACACAATCTCTCCGCTCTTGCCAGGGCAGTCTACTTATTGAATCACCGCATCACCAGGCACATATCAGGTCTCATGATTTTGCTCCCCCTCCCCCTCCACTCCTCTATCTGCAGTCTTTGGCTACCTTTAATTTAAATCGACTCAATTAAATTCAATCCAACGCAGCAAGCATTTATTGAGTATCTACTCTGTGCCCAACACTGTACTAGGCACTGGAGATTAAAAAATAAAAGTCCTTGCCTGCTAAATCTTCATGTTTTTACTTCTTTCCTTGGGCACATCTAGAGCTCAGTGGATAGAGCTCTAGGCCTGCAGTTGGGAAGACCAGAATTCAAATCTGGCCTCAGATACTTGCTAGCTGTATAACCCTTGGCGAGTCACTAAACTTCTATTTGCCTCAGTTTTTTTCAACTATAAATTGGGAATAATATTAGCACCTATTTCTCAGGCTTGTTATGAGGATCAAAAAAAGAAAATATTCAGGGTGGCTAGGTGGCGCAGTGAATAGAGCACTGGCCCTGGAGTCAGGAGGACCTGAGTTCAAATTTGTCCTCAGACAGTTAACACTTACTAGTCGTGTGACCTTGGGCAAGTCACTTAACCCCAACTGCCCTCCAAAAATAATACAAAAAAGATAATATTCATAGAAAGTGCTTAGCATAGTGCCTGACACATAGTAGGTGGTGCCATATAAATGCTTATCCCCTCTCTTATTACTTTAACCCCCATGACGTCTCCCTATACTAAGTTCCTATTGCTAGTACTTACGGTCTGAATTACTCATTACTATTTTTTGTCTTCTTCTGTTTGGCTTTTTCATATGAATCTTTTTGTCTCTACTTATATACTGTGAATTAGATCACAAACTCCTAGAGGACAGAACTGCCATTACACATTTAGGTGGTATAGGGGATAGAGCCCTGGCCTTGGAGTCAGGAAGAGCCTTCAAATGCTGCCTCAGACGCTAAGTGGCAAGGAATTTCTCCCCTTTCAGTCTCAGTTTCCCCATCTGCGAAATGGGATTTGAGGATCAAAAGAAATAACATATAAAGGGGTTTCTAATCTTAAAGCACCCCATAAATGAAAGCCATTATAATGATCTCACACTTCTTGATAACCCCTTTTAATACCTCATAGAATAATAGCATCTCAGGGTTGGAGGGAACCCAACAGAAATATTTTCCACATAATGAGTGCTCAATAAATATTGTTCTTTGAGCAAAGATTAGCTCCTTTCCACAAATATCCCAAAGAACAACAACTGAAAAATACTCAAATTCTCTGAAAATATGATAATGATAAATTAATGTCAAGAAGAAGAATTTTGGGGGCGGCTAGGTGGCGCAGTGAGTAAAGCGCCGGCCCTGGAGTCAGGAGGACCCGTCGGTTCCGGTCTCAGACCCTTAACACCCACACAAAAAACTACCCATGTAACCTTGGGCAAGTTACTTGACCCTGATTGCCCTCCAAAAAGGCAAAAAAAAAATCTAATTTAGGGGCGGCCAGGTGGCTCAGCAAGTAAGATCACCAGTTCCAGTGTTGGGATGACCTGGGGATCAAATCTGAGCTCAGATACTCAGCACCACACCCAGAAATAACTGGCCGTGTAACCTTGAGCAAGTTACTTAACCCTGATTGCTTAATTAAAAAAAAAAAAATTTTTTTAAAACTTCAGATTGATGTTTTGAAGTTACTATATGGAAGAAATCTAACAATGTCATTTTAAATACAAATTACTGTGTTGATGAACATATATTAAGAAGTTGGAAAGTAAAAGGCTGAGTAAAGAAGTGGTGGGGGGGAACCTTGAAAGGAATTATGGCTAATCTACCTTCTTAGAGACACATGTATTCCTGAGGCTAATTGTGTGTTTAATGAAGGCCTTCTTCTTTGATCAGCAAGAAAATGATAAGCCTAACTTACCAGGTCTGAAATAGAAGACTTATGAAATATACCCAAATGAATCAGTGTGATTTAGGCCTAACCTCTTCCTTAGTAAATAATTATCTTGGAGAATAGAAGTGTAAATAGAAACAATGAATGAATTTGGCATTTCTCCTCTGCTGTGGAATTTTTTCTTGGGGACAAAACTAAAATTCTGTTTTTAACTTTAATATGTGGTGTCTTAGAATCTAGATATATTGGTCACTTAGTCAAAGAAAGAGTGGCATGGGAATTGGATGGAGAATTAGAAGACCCAGGTTTAGATCCTTTGTGATTTTAGACAAGTCACTTCTAGGACTCAGTTTCCTCAACTGAAAAATGAAAGAATTGGTCTAGATTCTCTTTAAGGGCTCTTCTATCTCCCTACTGAATGATCCATTCAAAATGAGGGGAACAACAGAAATGAAAGGGAGGGATTGAGTAGGAGGGAGAGATATGTATGATCAGAGAAACAAAAAACTTGACCAAAGTAGAAAGCATGCTTTAGGTAATGCAAACATTTTACTTGTAAGGGGTGCATAGTGTCCATGTGGGACTCACAGGGAGGCAAGAATAGATGTCTCTAGATTCTTTTCCCATAGACACTTTGGGAGTGCGTCTGCTGTTCACTTATATACCCTGCTAGGTTTAACATAACTAAGAAGAGCAGCTTTTTTCTGTTACCAAAGTAAGCTGAAGATCATATAGTTGGGGGGGGGGGGGGGAGGGGAGAGTGAATTTAGTGATTTGGGATCAAAAGATCTGGATTCATTTCTGATTCTTCTAATTACTACTTATGCAAATATCATTTTTTCTTTTTGGGCCTCAAGACTGTACAACCATTAAAAAAATGGGGTTAGAGTATATGATCTCTAATGGCCCTTCTTGCTCTAAATCAATGTGATGTTTTCCCTGTAAGGTAGGTTGAAAAATAATGTCTTCTAAATTTTTTGCCCCTTTTAGGACTGATAGAAAAATGAGTCACTTCAAATTACTGATACTACTCTCCTCAAAGAGGTTGCATTGAAACAGTTTGCAGCCCAATTGCAGCTTATTGGAATGGTAATTTAAATGTCCACTAGCTACAAAATAGAAAGCAGGGAACAGTTCCTTAATTCAGAGATACCAGAGCCAATTGATAATCGATGGGGCTGGAGCAAGTTAACCAGGATTATATCGTCTTCATTAGGGTTGTGACATATGAGTAATATTTCCTGTGACTATATCTGAGCTTCCCTGTGCTTGATTTACTGTAACTTAAGAAAGGGAACAGGAGATGGAAATAATGGAAAATCATCTAATTCCTGCCAGTGTTCTTAAATTCAGATGGCATTTTAGTTGATACTGGTAGTGATATATACTGGTATAAGGAATGGATATTACAATGATGATTCTTTTATGATTAAATTTAAGGCTTTCTTTGAATATTAACTTGAAGTTTGGTGCTTGGTTTCAACTAAGGGCATCCTGAAGGCACAATGTTCCTCTCCTTGGAATAATTCTTATATTTATATATGGTTTTCTACTAAATCCTTAGATTTTATTTATTATTTGTATATGTGTGCATGTATAAATAAGGAGCAGAATTTCATGTGTAAGGGATGTAAGGGTGGCAGCTGATTGAGCCAATCAATTGGTCATCCCTGCCTGCTAGGAGTAACTAACAAGATAACTTAACCCTGATGCCATGCTTCTCTGTCTTCATGTTTATCATTTATTATGGCAGAATAATATTCTGTTACATCAATGTACCACAATTTGTTTAGCCAACCCTCAATCCATGGGCATCTACTCAGTTTCCAATTCTTTTCTACCACAAAAAAAATGCTGTTATGAATTTTCTGGTTAGACACTGTATTCTTGTTAGTCCAGCACCTAGTACAGTGCCTTACACATAGTAGATCCCAACTGTAATGGCAACCACACTGGCATATCCAGAATGGCTGCTAGCACAGGTTCTTGGATCTGCTTTATTAGGAAAGATAGGTATATGAGGGGTCAACAGTCTTTTTAAAGTACATTCATTAGTTCAGGGGAAAAGTCAGCACCCTGAATTTCAGAGAAAATCCAGACAAAGAAAATAGAGAAAATATAGCAGAGAAATAAAGACCAATACTCAGGGCTTCTGTCTGAGAAATTAGCACAGATCAACATACAGATCCTGCTGTCTAAACAAGGCAATACATACATAGTTACCAGAAAGAGAAGCACCAATATCTGGGTTTTTCAAAGTGGGGGTCTCCTTGATGGCTACCCAGAGTTTCATCTGGTCAAATAACAAGAACACTCTGCCAATGAGTGAGCCCCAAAGCAAAATGCTAACCTCAGAGTATATATACTCTTTTTAGAGCCAGAGGGCATCACAATCCTCATGACTCAGTGCCTAACTAGAAATTAGCAAAAGGTATAAAAACCTTCCTACAAGCAAGCCTCCCCTAAGCAAACTTCCTTTGATGGGCTCCATATGAGGCCTATTAATGAGTGGGGAATATCTTATATCCCATTAACATTACACCAACTAAGTCTAAGATAATGTTATTTTCCTTTGGCTCCTTTCTAACATCATTGACTCATTAAACTATTAGTCTACTGCATATGGGAATAGAAGATAAAAGGTAAATCCAAGAAATATTGCAAAAGAAGAAATAAGGAGATTTTGTGACAGATTGGATATAGGAAGTTGAATGAAAGTCAAGAATTAGAGATAAAATTAAGGATTGTAGCCTGGCATTCTGGAACAACGGTAATGTCATTTATCTCCAAATGGTCACAATACACCTGTGTAACTATTTGAGAATTCATGTATAAGCAGTTGATACTTTAGACAGATAATGATTATGCTTCTTCACCTTTCATTCTCTGGGTTGCATTCCAGTGTCTTTAATCTTTCATAAATCCTTTATGTCTCTAATAAGAAAATAGGTGATTTAATTTTAAAAATTAAGAACTGTACACTCATTTCGGGTATCTTTCTTTCATTTCATTATATGTAACATTGTTATAGAAAACTGCCAAACTGTATTTTATGAACTTCTGCCTTTTCTCTTTCTCTTTCGATACCCTCTCATAGTGTTGTTTACTTTTGGTGAAAGGTCAAAGAACAGCATAGTCTGCCTAATGATTTTGTTCCTACACATAGGAGAATGCCATTGAAGGTTCATTCAGTCATTTAAGTGTCCATTAACATTTATTTACAGCATTCTGGTACTTTTTTTTTTTTATGAGATTTGAATGTGTGTGTGTGAACCAAATTCCTAACAAATGAAAATTGATTGAGCCTCCACCATGAGTCATCCTAATGCTGCCTCTAAGCAAAATTGCATAAAAGGTTCTTGAAAATCTCTACCTCACTTTTTAACCCTCCCCCACTGTAATGCGAATGTAAATTTTAAAGATCTTCCCTGCCCCTAGGCTAAAGTGCACCTGGAGCCTGTGGTGGGAGGCTTGTTTTTCAGTAGATACTTCTTGATTGGCCAGTGAGTCAATAAGGTTGTTTACATTCTCTGCGCTAGGAGAAGGCTATATAAGCCCTGATGTGTAGCTTTGTTTTGGGGGCTCTCTTTGAGAAGTGTTTTGTGATTTGATCTGTATTCTGGGAAGCGGTTGTCCAGGGCGCCCCCCCCCCCCCCCCCCCCC